>NC_089519.1:16839348-17063885 GCF_963924715.1 Thunnus thynnus
TTCATAGTAAGAAGCTGACGGAGAAAATAAGTTTTCAGGGTCTTGAATTTTTCACTACTTTCTGAAGGAATTAGAGAGAATACTTCTAAGAGTGGAGTGTGTCTGCATTTACTTGAAAACTGACACTAAAACTTTGAAACCTGGATAGGGACCTTGGAACATGCCAAGAATTTTAGATATTTAATTCATCAATGCGCTCGGTGTGATGTCACTGGCACCATAATGCACCATATTGTTGAACAGAGAACACTACAGTACCCATGAGCTTAATCGTCTGTGGCTTTGAAGAAGTTGTTCTAGGATATTCCTATTGCTTAGTCTTTGTTGTGAAATTCATGCAGAATTGACCCAAAATCCAAAAGTAGGATTGGTTCATATACCTCAATATATTTATTTTCTTCTACAAAGCTCTAAATCCAACTTCATACCATCACTGCCATGAGCAACATAACGTTAAGCGATGAAGTTATCAAATGGTTCAGTTGTTTGGTTTATTTTCTTTCAGTTGTGCAGCCTCGTGTCTTATGTTTCAGCCCAGAGAGTTCCATACCAATCTCAAAGTTGCCACTCACTTTACAATGTCAATGTGAAAAATAACTAAGGCTATTTCCTACTTTGCTACTTTTATATGGTACTTTGAAAGTATGCACCACATCCTTAAAAGTTAAGGCTGCAGATGCATTCATCTCTCACCTCGGAGAGCTTTGGGGGCTTTCATGGCATCTAAATCTATTCCTCTAAAAACTTACAGTCCACACAACGAGCAGAACACACACACAACTGGGTCACACTTGTTGTTAACATCGTAAATTGTGATTTATAGTGCAAATGCAAGATGGCTGTCAGCTGCAGAGCTCCAGTATTGCTGCCAGAGGGTGGGATATGTCACCTGAAAGCTCTCCATTGACAGAGACACAAATAAAAAGGCAGACAGATGGAGACAGACAGAGACATAAAATAGACAATGATGGATGGATCTGTTCGTACCCTAATCGCTCTCACTCTTTCAATTAAATTCACTTTAGTTCAATTCAGTTCAGTGGTTGCTTTATTGGAAAGGTGCAGGGATGCGACCCACTGCGAAAGCAGTGACTTCCATTCATACAGAACAATTCTAAAGCAGAGGAGATTTTCTAGCCTCTACTTGTTCTGTATTCAGTATTGTTGTCAGGTTCTCTCAAAGTGAAACATTCACATTTTACCACTGAATTGCAAACTTACTCCAAACATAAATATGGAGCTTTGTGACAGACAGAAGACGCTGCCTTTTGAATATTTTTGAGAAAATAAGTCAATGGCATTATATCTTCTCTCACTGTAGCCTCTTTTATACAGAGAACCTGCATTATAGCCAAAGAGAAGATCCACCTTTTAGCCACCTTTGTTTTTTTACACTGAACCACACAAAGCTGGCATAAAGCCGCCTCCGTGTGTGCTTTTACATAGCATGCAGGCGTTCCGGATTCAGAGGCGTGACGAGATCAGAATGATCAGAGCTGTAAACTCTGCCGTGAGGAAGGACAAAGACATTACTAGGATGAGGGGAGGACATTTCTCTTTGTTTGATAACGTTAAAAGTAAAGTTAGACTTTTTTGTCGGCTTCCCGACTCATTTTAAAAAAGACAAGAGACAAAGAGAGAGAGAGAGAGCTGAGAGCACCAGCGAGGGAGAGAGAGAGAGGGAGCAGATGTGGTCGAGTGAGCTAGAGAGTGAATGAAGAGAGGGAGCGTTGGTAGTCAGAAAGATGGTGAATCAGATTAATAAAATGTTATGTTCTGATTGTTTAACAGCGGTTATGTTCTAAAGCACAAACACGCTCACACACTTCCGCTCAGCCCTGCAGCTGTACACCACAGCGCCTGACGGCTGTCCCTTTTACACGCACAGTCCACCCAGCTCTGTGATGACCTCCGTAGCCGGCTTACTGGTGGATCAACTCTGCCCCCCCCCCCCCACTCCATGTCCGTACTTTTTATACAAAACCAGGCAGATTACAGGCACAGTATTCCCACCTTGAACGGGCTGTGTAAAAGGGGCTACTGTCTCTATGGCTAGCTTTATCTGTTGTTGATACCTCGTTTCCTTCTATTCAGCATCTCAGTCTTTGTCTCCTTTTGATTTCACCACCTTCCCTTTACCATTTCTAAGTGGGGAATCATAGCCTCTAGACTGTAAGAGACAGAATATTAGGGTGATTCTCTCTTTTTTTTAAGCCATCATTGGACACAGGTTAGCAGGATCTTTAGAAATCATCACAGCTCTTGAAAGGGTGCATAATGGCCATAGCTAGTGTGCTCTGTGAGGCCTCCTACATGACATGATAGAAACTACAGTGTGACAATGAAATATTCTAGTGCTTATGTTGTTTATTTTATTAGAAATATTTTAATGTCATTCAGGCTGTGTGAGCTGAACTCGGTTGTATATCTGAACTGAAACTATTTTTATTTGTTGTTACAGCCATGTAAAACAAAATAAATTTATCTGTTTCTTACCTTTGGTTACTGTTTAACAGGAAGGAACATTATTTTATGTACAATATAATCATAAGAATGGGATTTATATACTGTAGTACTTATGTAAACTCGGGCATGTCACAGTGAAGACATTTAAAGAATTCTCCTCTTTGCTGTCAAAGCTTTAATGCTAATTGCTCCCCAAAAAGCCACATTATCACTGGCCACATTCTGATGCACTGCTCACACAGTTTATAGTGTGAATTGATCTCATTAAAAAGTAGGAGCAACAGTAAATAAAGTTTATTTTCATCTTTGCTGCATTATTACAGTATATACAATACAAAGTGTGAATGCACTAAAGCTGGCATTGTCAAAATCCATAGCCATAGCTTTTCATGAAATGGATTTGCTCATTAGGGCTGCAATGATTATTTTTATTATAGATTAATCTGTTGATTTTTTCCTCAATTAATTGATTAGTCATTTAGTCTAAAAAATGTCAGAAAATCATGAAAAATGTAGATCACTGTTTCCCAAAGCCCAAGGCGATGTCCTCAAACGTCTTGTTCTGTCCCTGCCAACAGTTAACAATCCAAAGATGTTCAGTTTACTCTCGGTGAAGGCTAAATCAGAAAATATTCATTCATATTATAACATATTCATTTGAGAGGCTGGAACCAGAGAATTATGACTTTTTTTTTCCTTTAAAGATTACTAAAAATTATAAATCAATTTTTTAAAAATATTTGCCGCTCTAGACTTAATGTTTCAATTTCATAGATCCGATTATTTGAATTATAAATTTAATTTGAAAGGGATTATAAATTTATTGTAACACAAATGGTCAAAACTGTTTTCTCTTAATTGTTGGCTATAGCTTTATAATACAATAGCTATTATTATCATGATTGATGATGATGATGATGATGATGATGATGACTATTATTATCACAACTGATATCAGCTTCTGGAAACTCAAATCAGTCTCAACACTTCCTGGCTCATTATAGACATAAGACTACACTCTGCATTTATTAAGTGTGTTTGTTATACTTCTGACTTGCACAGTCATTTCTTTCGGTACTGCACCAGGACTGTTGGTAGATTACCCCTGTAGTCTCACAGGAATGTTCTTCCATCTGTGTGTGTGTATGTGTGTGCTAGTGCTTACAGATTCCATGTGCTGTTTAGAATAATATGTATTCCTTAAAATATTGATATTGTGAGCTTATTAAACTATACATCACGTAGCCTTAACACTGTGTTCATATACCTATGACATATTTACTCCTGCTGTTGCAAAAAAACTTCATATATTAGACAGTTATCTGGTACAACCCACACACACACACACACACACACATATATATATGCATATCCACAAATTCACATATGCGTGCACACACACACAGAGATCATGGTAGATAGAGACAACGGCTGTGACTACTGGAGAAGACAGATGACTGTAATAAGCAAGGTGCATATGTAGACATTATACATGCTCATTCACCAGGATATGTTTGAAGATATTTTTCTGTCATCCACACTGCAGTATTGATACATAGATATTACTGGTGGTTATGTTTTTGCTCAGCTGGTGCTGTGTGCTTAATACAAAACAGTCTTCAGGAATAAATAATGTATAATCTCTCTCACAGCGAGAAGGCACAGAGGGTAGCAGTGAGTGTGTTTGTTACACAACGACTGCAGGTACTAACTACAGATGTATTTCAGGCTCATCTTTCACGCACTTCCAAGAACTAGTTGATTGTGTGTGTGCGTGCGTGCGTATGTGTGTGTAGATATAGGTTCTCTCTTGTGGCAGTGGGGAGAGAAAAATAAGTTTTCCTCCAGTAACTGAAGTATACTTGAGTCCACAGGATGCACACACACACACACACACACACACACACGCACACACACACAGCTCTGGTGCCAGTCATATTCCATAGCAATCTAGTGCTGACCAGAGAAATCAATGAATAACAGACTAACTGACTAGAGGGTTTAACTTTGGCGCCGCTAACATGGAGAAGACACTTCATTCCATC
This sequence comes from Thunnus thynnus, assembly GCF_963924715.1. NCBI lineage: Eukaryota > Metazoa > Chordata > Actinopteri > Scombriformes > Scombridae > Thunnus > Thunnus thynnus. The sequence continues at coordinate 16,843,860 of NC_089519.1, forward strand.
AAGTGGCTAACATTAAATCATTAACCGTACAGCATTACTCCCTCCTCTCATTCTCTCTCTCCTTTTATCCCCCCTCCTTCTCTCTACATGTTTTATCTATTCCTTTAATCTTCTTTCTTTCAGCTCTACTGAAATAGAGTAATAATGTAAAGACACAGGTCTATTCTCAGGACAGAAAAGTGCACTGTCATCATTATAGACAATTTTGATAATAGCGGTGTAACAATTAATAATGTATGAACTTGTCCAATGTGATAAAGTAAAAACAGACAGACTGATATACTGTATACTGTAATGATTTAAATATTTAACCTTCCCCGGGAATCTATTAATGTACAACACTTTCGGGGAAAAACACAAAAAAATTAATCAAAGAGATTTTTGTAAACTGTAAAAATGATTATAATATCAATAGTTACTAATCTGTCAGATGCTACTAGGACACAAGCAACAAGTCCTCCCTTTTCCGTCCCTTAGTGTATCTCACCTCCTCTCCTCTCTTCTTCCTCTCTTCTTCCTCTCTTCACTTGTGTTTCTCAGAACCCATTTAGGCAGAATCCATTACCAGAAGTGCAGAGGGATAAGGAGCGAGTGAGGTAGATAGACAGAGAGAAATGGAGAGAGGGAGATAGAGAGAGCATTCAGCCTAATAAATTCTACAGCAGTGTCTCTCGGTTTCGCTGAGTCTTGGGACCTGATAGATGATGGCCTTTTTACTTGTGGTGACAGGCAAGGCTTTCACTGCAGTAACTCAGTTTAGCTGTTTTTCTTTTCGCATTACCCAAACTACTTGACTTTATCTCTTGTATGCAGAGAACATGCAGTATACATGCTCCAAATCTTTCAAATTTGGATGTTGCCATGCTTTTTTAGCAACTGTAGAACATACAGGATTTTCATTATAATTCCTAAGAAGGCATCCCATCTCCACTGGGAAGCGTTCACTCTGACACTGTTTGCTCACATGAAAGTATTGTGCTGATATATGGACATGGGTGACGCATTCTCTCCACACCAAAGATGAGAGATTGGAACTAGAGTGAAGTGTCCCCTTCCCAGTACTGACTGTGTGCCCTGTCCACAGAAAACTGAATCCAGTTTGAAATGAGATACTATACACTAGGGGTGTGCCGAATACAAATACATTATTTGGCAAAGCACAAATAGTGGGTTTTCTATGAATATTTGTTTCATACAAATATTCTTTAAATTATTTGTTTTTGGGAAGAAAAAAACAAAACATGTTAAATACCAGCGAGCAGGTCAGTTATAGTCGCTATCTCAGTGTCTCTCCTCTGCTCCGCTGTTGCGTCTATCAGCAGGTCTCAATGAGGGGAGTCACATCCACCTGCTGCATGACGCACATTTCTTAATTTGGACATCACTTTAATTTTCATCTTCAATTTTCTAAAATTATAAGCATAATAAAAACAAAAACAGGATTTTTAAGCCTCTTTCCATTTTTATTCGAATACAAATACAAATAATTTTGCTGCCTCAACAAATACAGATACAAATACAAATACTGGGCCCTCTACACATCCCTACTATACACACTCTACATATGACATGCAAGACATCACATGTGGTATTTTAGTAGTATAGTAGCAGTCAGAGCTCTTTTACTCCCCATGCATGGATGAAACTAGAGCTCAAATAATAAGTTGAGTAATCAATAAGCAGATCAATGGAAAATTAATCAGCAACTATTTAGTATATCAATTAATTGTTGAAGTCATTTGTCTAGCAAAAATTCCAAATGCATTTCTTCGTTTCATGAATATCTTTAGGGTTTTGAATGTTGCTCAAACAAAAAAAAAGCAATTTGAAGACATCTTCTTGTGAATGGGAAATTGTGATGTTTACTGACCAAACGATTAGTTGAAAACTTAATTGGCAGATTAATTGAAAATGAAAATAATTGTTGCAGCCATATATAAAGCTCTACCAGATGTTCACATGATTTACAAATTAAGTCAACAAACCTCACCTAACAGTATTACTGGGTAACAGAGTCCTAAAAACAACATTTACCATTACCATTCATCACCATTTCATTCATTCATTCATATTCATTACCATTACCAAACATTTACCCGTATTCCTATTTGTAATATTCAAGACCTTTAAGGAATAATTTAAATATTCTAAATTCTGCTTTAGCATTTTATTTAATTAATTGTAATGGTTTAGTGTTGTTTTGGTGTCCCTTAAGTTACACTTTGTCTAAGAAGATTCTTGAAAAATTACAGCCATAAGTGCTGTTTAGTGAATCACAATGCTGAAACTTCCAGAGGGCCATATACTGTAATTGTTTTACTGCCTAAAATGACAGTTTATGGTTAGGGTTAGTTTTTTTTTTTCTTTTTTGCAACATGGGTCTTAAGTTCAAGGTTTTTGCAATAGTTTTTTTTTTTTCATTACTTATCAGGTAATTTAAGGTCATTGAATCAGACATAATAGAATTTTGGTGAAGGAGAAGAGGTATGGTGCTCTCTTCTTATGAATATGCATTGCAGCTTGATTTCGGACAGATGAAAAGATATTTTATGCAGGATGTTTATACGTGTGTGTAGGGGTGCGAGTGTGTGTGGGTCAGGAGGCATTGAAAGTATTCAAGGTGAGCACTAAGATCAGATATCAAGCAGATTTGGTTTCATATGTGTCACACTGTAGTGGGAGTATTGATGAACTGTCATGTCAGAATTGCACACACACACACATTAGGACATGGCATTGACTTCCATTCTTTGTGGACAGCCTAACCCTAACCCTAACCCTAACCCTAACCCTAACCCTAACCTTAACTTTAACCTAACTATTCACACCTTAACTCTAACCTTAACCAGGACCTCAGAAATGACGTTTTGCCTCATTAGGGCTTTGGTCCCCATGAGGACTACTTGTCCTGACAAGGACGATGTTTATACTGGAAAAGGTCCCAGTGAGGTAACAAAAACCCAGGCACACAGAGACACACACACACACACACACACAGACATAAGCCTACACACCTACTTAGTCATAGCAACCTGTTTTTCACACTTTTTATACACAACACAGTATCTACCTGTTTCTGTTATACATTGTTACTCCATCTCTCGCTCTCTCTTACAGACACACACATACACACGCACACAATCATTAGTATGTGGTGCTGTATAATAGCTGGATCAATAGCTGTGCTGTTCTTACAGGATCATTTGGCCTCTGAAGCAAATGCTCTGACAGCCACTACATCATTAGGACATTACCACTCGCCCGCTCCCTCACTCTCTCCCCCTCTCACTTAGTCTTCATCTGCCCTTCTTTCTCAATCCCCTCATTCATTCCTTCCTTCTCTCTCTCTCTCTGTCCTCTCTACTGTTTACATCATTAGGACAGTGCCACTGTGCCGTCTCTTTCCTCTTTCACTGCTTCTTTCTTACTCACAGCACTTCCACACACATTTGTCCACATTTCCTTTGATGCTCCTTATTTATTTTGTAATATTCCTTCATTCTCACTGCATTTTCTTTATGTTTGATGTGTACAGCGTCGAAGATACACTTGACATAACATGAGAATGAAAAAGTGTTAAAGACGATGATTTTTGTGCTGACATGGCTTTACACTGGGTGCATCTCTGATGACCAGTGAGACTCAATCCCTCTATGTCACCGTGAAGGAATCCTGTCACTTTGAGCAATGTGATTGGTCAGCAATTACAGTACCACAGTCACATCAATTGTGCCCATGCTAACGGAGATAATTAAATACACTGCAGGGGGAGTTGGAAAGACAGTTGTTTATTATATAGGCTGGACAGGTGTGTGTGTTTGTATCCGTTGTGGTTAATTAAAAGATGAACCAACCTTTATCATTCTGAAACTATAGAGCAGGTCATAGCCACAACATTACTGTCTACTGACACCTAAACCAACAGGAAACCATCTCTAACCGACACTGTTAACACCCAATATTTGGAACTTACACTTAAACAGATTTTTTAAATTAGCAAAAGGTGACTTGAATCTGCTGCACTAATTATAAAAAGACGTAGCGATTTCCATTCTAAATGGAGAAATTACCATAATGTTTCTCCCCACCTCCCTCTCTTTCTCACAAACACACACACACACACACACACACACACATGCTAGCCTTCCCAAAAGTGTCTAGAAAACTAGTGATAGTGTGGCTGACCTCAGCATATGGGTGATTTAACCGAGAAACTTCACATACCCATGCGCACACACGCACACACAGAGCCTTGTTTTCTCCGTATTTTCATCTCTCTCTTACTCACAGACACAAACTCACACTTTCCCACATGGCCTTGTCTGTCCTTGGCAGCTATTTCTAGTGTCATATGGCTTCTACTAAATGTGATTATGACACTAACAAAGGCTGTTTAGCTGAATGTATGTGTTTGTGTGTGTGTGTGCAGGCCTGTTGAGTGGGTAGGCCAGTCTGTCTGTCTCTCACAGTAGCTATCTTAGTATTCTTCTCTCTCTTTCACTGGTTCTCTTCTGTATAGCTTTAATATACAGAGCAGCATCAGGTAAACAAGTAAATACAATTAGACTACAAAATGAACAAAAAAGTCTGTCAGTGAGAACGGTTGAATAATGTCAGTCACAGCCCATGGCCAAAAATTGCAGTAATATTCAATTCATTTTTAATCTGCCAGTAAAGTCAGAATTTTCCCCTCCTTTGTCATCTTCATCCCTGTTCCTCTAACAGTATGAGGGCTCATCTTTGCCATACACAAACACTCTGTGTCCAGTCACATGAAGAACCGCTTAAAAAATTACAAAATATGAGAGGTCATCTGACAGATTTGTACATTGATGGATGTTTTTTGGGGGGGGATTTGAAAGAAAAAGGTTTAACACTGCTGGGAATGGCAGTTTAAAACTAAAACTAAATTACACCACAATCAAAATTGACAATCAACTTTTTCTCAAGTGGATGAGCTTAAAATGTCCATGATTTTGACTTTTTTAAAGATAAGCTTCTTTACTAGGAGACAGCGTTCCAGAAATGTATGATTTTCAGATTGGCTACACCACTAATACCCAGCAGTTAATTTCTCAAAAAATCATCAACATCAACATCTCTGCCAAACCACCAAAGTACAAACAAACATCAGAAAACCTAGCTTAAGCACAAATATTCTTTGAAACTGTCATGACTGTATTGCAATTTGCCATCAGTGTATTTCTTACAAAAACTAAGATCTTACAGTGTTTGTTCACTCAAATACCCCAAAACACATTTCCCACTCCTTAGAGGTATCTACTCATGCAGATAGTTATGGTTTTATTTGCCCAGGTTTGAGGATATCTGTCTCTGAGATTTCTGCCTGCACCCCAATACAATGCAGCAGAATTGAATTTAGCTCGAAGCATTGAAAGATGACTTCATGAAATTAAACAGCGACATCTCTTTACAAAAACAATATCCTGATAGGTCCAGATAATTCTAATAAAGTCACTTTGAACTGTTTTCAATGGAACTCCTTTCTAGTGAAGAAATAGTCCCTTGTTGCTGTTCAGAGTCTTTTAGAGCTCCCTCAAAGAGCAGAACCTTTTCCACTAAATGTAACTGTGTAACCATTTGCTAAATAATCATCAATCAATTTTGTTTTGTGAAGAGATGCAGACAGTTATCTCTCATACAAGTGAGGGACTATTCCACTATGCCCCACCAGAGTCCATCTCAGTAAATAGTGATATATAATTAAGAAACGGTGAAAAGCAGAAACCAAATCACACTGTAATATTTTGAAGGCGGTCACTGTGGACACTGGGCATGTGACCTTTTACATCTGAACTAAACTGCTTTTGGCAAACACGTCACTGATTGTCACCATTGCAAGGTCACTTTCAAGTTGAATGAATGATTTTCCAGGTTTGATATCAGTGTAACACTGAAGCAAGGCAATGTAGTCAGTATTTTACTTTTGTGAGGCATTTGCAATGCTCTCATTCATTATTTGATCACTGATAATTAGTCCCCTGGTTCTTGTAGCTATCCATTTAAATTTATTTCCCAAACTGTGTTCCTCAGGTTACTTTTTAGTATGATTTATTTGTAAAAACAAAACAAACAGATATGACCTACAACAAGAAATGATGAATTCAAGAACAACAACATATAACAGCATGTCATTATATCTCAAGCATCACTGGAAATGTCACATACTTCTAAAATCTCCTTGGCTAAAGCAGATTAGTGTTTACCTTTAATCCTATCAATGTGCTGTGTCTACAACACGCAGCGTGTACTATTCTGTGTGCTTTGTGTGTATGAGAACAACAAGGTGGCAACAATATGACAGAAGGCCAGGTCTTGTTGTGTGAGCAACTTGCAAAGCTGTGATGATGTGAATTAGAGCATGTTATTAAATAAGGTAAAGAGAGTCTTAAAGTTCTTAGTGGCTCCCCCTGTCTGCTTATTTGGGATCCTGGGATTCCTCTGGGCAGTTACAGGCTGAACAAATTTTACATGCATCTAATTTAAACACAAAATAATTACTGAGTCATAGATATTGATCAACAAATCCTATCATCCCCAGATACACCCATCCATTTTTACTGGAGGGCAATAAAAACCTTAATCGTTCAATCTTTAAAGGCTCCTAGTGGGGTGGTGGCAAAAAAGCAATAAACAGTTAGTAATCAAATGAGGAAGTCAATCTGTGACTGGTTAAACAAGCCAAACTAGAACCATTACTCTGACCTGTGAAAGCATGTATTACAGAAAGATTGAACCAACTAACTCAAACAGAATGTGCCAGACTGACACTGAAACCAGAGACCAAACAATTTCAAGACAAAATCCAAAGCAACACTGGATGTCCCACTGCATTTATGGTTAATACTTTTTAACATAATTACATCTCATCAACATTTAACATAATGTTGATATAAAATGTGGTTTATGTAGAAAAGATTAATCTATAGGCTAATATCATGAATAATGAATAAACCTTATTTTTTCATTTGTATTAATGTAATTCTGGATTAAACAGCATTTTTCAGACCTGCTTTACGTGCATGTTAGAATAGTGTGTGAGTGTGAGTGTCAGAGGGAGGGAAAGAGGACAAGTTAGTAATTTGAGAGACAGAGGGTGAGGTGGTTTTTGAATGGCACCTCTGCTGTGAGCCAAACACACACACACACACACACTCATACATGCATAAGGGCATGCATGTGCAGCCCTTTCTGCTTCCATTGCCATCAGCATGATGAGCGGATGGAGGCTTTTAACTAATCACATCATCTAAAAGGAGAGAACAAAGGAGAGAGTGAGAGAAGAACGGGAAGGAGAGAAAAAAAAAAACAACACTTGTGCGAGAAGAAAGGTGAAACGTTTTTTATGAATGAGTCATCCACTTTCTTTCTCTCTGTCCCCCCCTCTCGGCCCCTTCTCTCCATCACCACCCCCTTCCCCACTCTCTTAGGTCTTATCTTCTTCATATTGCACACTCAAGGTATTTGTAATCCGCTTACACTTGTTCAGCCTTCTCCTACATTGTAACTTAATATGGGCCGTGCCCCTGTACGTATATGTGTGTGTGTGTGTGTGTGTGTAATAGATATAAGGTAACAGTATTACTGTATTCACCACCTGCCATTGTGTATCTCTCTCTCTCTGGATGAAGATGCAGTCAAGGTTCTTGTAAATGATGATGGAGGTATGGACTTGGGTAGAAAGGGAGGTTAAGGATAAGGTAATTAAAGGAAGTAATGATACTGTAAATGCATGCAGGATGAGAGAGAGAGAGAGCATACACAGGAAGCAACAGTTGAGTGAATAGGGCATTAATAAAAAGAGAATTAAAGAGAGATCAAAATGCTTACTCAGAATTGTCTAGCACTTTTTTTCATCTCTGTTTGGGGATCAGTCCAAAAATGGCACACACAGTCTGTCCATCCATCTGTTGCTTTAATTATTTGAGACTGGGAGAGAGATCTTAACAATTACTGGCTGGACTGTAATTAATTTGGTATGGATATACATGGTTTTATGACAGACTGCTAACTTTTCCCCCAGTGACAATGTCAGGTCTAAATTTCCACTTTACTAGCACCTCAAAACTGCTATATAATATTCACCTATATAAAGTGTGTGCGTTGATTTTCATGGTCCTCATTGGATGATTCCCAGTGTTTCTTCAAGTGCTATCATCAGGTCAAAATGTCCAGTTGTACATTATAAATATCAAAATCCAACGGGCAGATTGCCATGGAATTGACACATTCATGCTACCCAGAGGATAAATGCTTTTGAGTTTGGCGATTTAATGACCTGGTTTGTGAGGAAAAATATTTTAACTGCTAAGTCCCTCAGAATTCCAAAATTGTCAATATATTGTTTTAACATTTCCGTATTTTGGGGTGTAATACCCATTTGAGCCTCTAGGGACCACTAGTAGACTCACAACTTTTCTTTTGTTAACCATTAACATACTATTCCCAAATGAACATATAACAGGTAGTTCCAACCAAGCAATCTGATTGGTCAACTAGACATTTAGAACATGATCAAATCAGCATGACAGCACACCTAGCTGTGCTCAAATAAAAAAAGCCTCATCACTAAAAGTATTACTTTGCCATTCATTAGAACTACAGACTGTGCGCTAACAACAGCAGTCACTTTTGGGTAGCCAATGGCAGCTGATTTGAATCGCAGAGATATGTGAACTTGGCAAACTTGTTTATTTCTGTTGTCCTGTTCAGTCCTTTTCTTGAATGTTTGTGAAACTGGATTGAACTTAACTGATTAGGGCTTGTGGGGAACAAAACGGATTCTTTACCGAGTGGATTGAACTCTGAGACTGGAGGACAAGTTACACCCTCACATACACTGAAAAACCCAAACCCTTCTCTACCCTTCATCGTTACCCAGTACCCCCATACTCAACAAGACTCAAGCATTTTCCCTTCAGTTGAGAGTAAATATCTTATTACAACAAGATTGAGCTAGCAAAGCAGTTTTGTGTTTATATGTGTGGTATTTATTCAGTTTGGGAAATACCACGATCTCTAGAAAGCATTAGCTCAAGTTGGCTGGCTGACTCAACGGGGACTAGAAATCGTCTCAGTTGCTAGGTCGCTATTAAGGGTCGGCCTACTTGCTGGAGTAGTAAACTAGGTTTCATTACATAGGAGTCTACTGACGTGACTTATTGTTTTCCAGGTATTAGTCATACCCATGTATTTCCATGGAAACAGAGATAACACTAGCAAAATCTAGAAAAGTTTTTTTATTTTTAGAGCGAATTGCCCCACAATATTAAATACATTTTGTTTATGTTTTTCATTTTGTTGGTAACTGTTGTATTATCACAATATTACACTGGAGGGTGTGCTTTACCGTCATTGTTGGCACTTCAGTGATGCTTGCAGTTTCTGACCGCATCACTGTCGTGCCAACAATAACATTTAAGCACACCCTCGAGTGTAATATTGCTTAAATGCTACCTTGGTAAGATTACTGTAAAGAAATAACAACAGCGATAGTATAAACTGGACAACATTTCCCACAAACCCTCTGGCATCCAGTCTCTCATCTTCCTCCATGAAGAGAATACCATATGTTTGTAGTGGCTTTTTTAAATCAGTCATACTCTCACTTCTTTCACCATCTGCAACCAACTAGAAACTCTGAAACCTCAAGTTCTGTTTTAGCTGGAGGAACAGCGCCCTCTTTGCAAAGTGTTACATGAAGCAAGTCAAACCTGACTCCAGGAGAGCATGGAGTCACACCCTGTGTGTGTGTGTGTGCGTGTGCATGTGTGTGCATGTGCATGCATGCATGTGTATGTGCATGTTTGCGTGTGTGCTTTCTGTTAGATAGGGCAACTCCTCTGCATAGAAAAGGCAAACCAGCAAATATCATTACCAGCTGGATTCAATCATGCCATGTTCTCATAGTCATGCTCACATACACACACACACACAGCTGGTCCTGGAGAATAAGGTCTCTAATTGAAACCTTTTATTTGTTTATAACCCCACGCTCTCGCCTAACACACTGTCTGTGTGTGAGACACAGAAAATGAGAGAGAGAGGGAGAGAGAGGAGGAAACTGTGTTTTCATTTCTTGTAATGTATTTTCATTGCTTGTTTTAAATAACCTGGAATAGTTTCAGTCTGGTCTTCTCATCATGTGGTTACATCACAGTTCAATGGCTAGTTTGAGCTTTAGAAATGACTTAACTGCGATGGTTTTGACCAGCTTCACATTGATTCATCCATTTGTAAAATGGTTTAATGTAATTAACTTGAATTAAATGAATTAACTTGAATTAAATTGAAAATAAACAAAACAATATTCCATCTAAAATGTCAGCTAATACATTGAGAAGCAAACACTGAAGTGAGTAGCACAGTTGTTCACAGGTTAGCCTTGTACCCTCACAGGCCCTGGGGTGAAATGTTAGCTCTGTTCCTTTCTTCAGAGCCTCTGCAGGTTTCCTCTATCAAGTCAGAAGACTGGGGTGAACTGGAAACTCATAATTACTCCTGTATGCGACAGTGAGTGTAAATGCGTGGTCTGTTTTACATGCAGGGATAAGCTTTAGCCACCTTGTTACCCTGATGTGTGTGTAAAAAAAAATAGTAAAATAGATGGACATTAAACGTTTTTTTTAATATTTAGGATTATAGGATTAACAAGGATACGTGAGGGAATCATGGCCATATGTGTGAGCATTAATTAGAGATAAACTCTTAAGTCTCAACCTTTTCTACAGCTAAAAAAATACACCACTCAACAGTTGTTTCTGCAGAGTTTAAGGTGAAGTTGTCTTTAAATCCCCTGCATTACAAAAAAATGCAGCAGTGCAAATACCTTGGTTTGTATGAGAAGTTGCTTGAATTTCAGACTAACCTATTCCAACCTAAGTTTAACAGATGCAAAAAGATGATTGCTGTTAATTTAGGATTTTATAGTCTAGATTAGGGCTTTTTAGAGGCTTTCCCCACTGATACAAATCCAGTATTTCACAAACCTTATGTCACTGTCAACTCTGTCTGTTCTGCCTTATTCACTGGAGAGCTCCCTTTGTCTCCTCCCCTCTCTCCATCTGATAACAACACCAAACACTCGTGCCTTTTTCTTCTCCTCTCTCCACCAGACAATTCATCTCCCACTGTCCTCCATCACCACCTCTATACTTTAATTCTCCTCCTTTTTCCTCTGGAAGAAACTACAAATGATCACTCATGCTCCTCGCTCTTCTGTCGAACATGGAGAAACACACACGCATGCACACTACTCCTAAAGCTGTGTTCCACCAAACGTTGTCTCCTTTTTCCTTCCCTTAGGAAATGACTAGTGATCCATCACTAAGAAGGTGTGCATATGTGTGTGTGTGCATGTGTGCAAGAAAAAAATGTTTTCAAGTGAAATTTGATGAGTTATTATAAATGGAGAGAACAGGAAAACTAATGGATGGAAACACAAAATATTTTTTTTTTGAATAATTTTATTTTATTCTTATATTAATCTTATTTTTAACAACACTTTTTTGGTTTCTTTGTGTATTTGTATATGTTTGCGTGTGTGTGTGTGTGGCTACTAGTATTATGACACAGCAGCTTCTTTTAATCAGCTACATTATTTGTGTGTATGTATACATACACACAAAGAATGAACTGATTTTATACAGTATATATACATAAATTCAGTAGACAGACAGGAGTGTGTGTTCTCTTTTTATTACTCAGTTATTTATCAGGGTCTGTATCCGTGTGTGTGTGTGTCCAATCAATACATCTTTGGGTGGCTGGGAATTTGGCATATTTTCATGTGACTCTGAAAAGGTAGTAATCTGCGTGGGTTTGTGCATGCTGTTTTGTGTGTGTGTGTGTGTTTGTGTGTGTTTTATAGTACGTTGTGCTTAAACCACAGGTGGGTAAAACAGCAGGTCGCCATCATTTATCCTAAATGGTTTAGTCCACCCCCATATGATCCTAGTAATCACTGTTATTTAGAATGGGCTGCACCGAGGTTGACAGGGTAATGTGCACACACACACACACACACACATATACGCACACACACACATTTGTAGGCTGTTCTCTCTAGCTCACACACACACACAGCTACAGGGTGCACTGGTCAAGATGATTACTGTTATTTTGTAGTCTGGCCAGGAGGCTGAAATGTCCGAACTCACGGTGGCTAACACACAAACACACACACACACACACACACACTGCAGTGAGAGGGAGTTACGCTGCGTTATCTCACCATCGACTCAAATCCCCATATACTGAATGAAGGATTAAGAAAAAAGAGAAAGCTCTCTTTTCTTTTCCTCTCTTTCCTTTTCCTCTGCTGGTTTTGAATTCTCGCCTCATTGCTTTTTTTGCTGTTTAATTCAGCAGTTGGCTTGTTTAAGCCACTCTCTCTCTCTCTCTCTCTCTCTCTCCTCCCTCTTTGTCTTTCTCTCTCTCTCTCTGTCTCCCTCTCCCCGTTTTCCCTCTCATTTCTCTTTCATTTCCATCTCTCTTTCCTCCTCTCACTCTCTAAGGTTGTGAACTTGCGCAGTAGGGGTCCCATACAATGAAACGAAAGGGCTTAGGGACCCGCATCGCATACACTCGTGCACACACACACACACACACACACACACAGTGGGTCAAACATTGGATGTTTAAACGGCAAGACCAGCTGAACTTGCACTGAAATATACATAGACACACAAACACACACACACACACACCCACACACACACACCTCCCCCTCTCGCTATCGATCACACACACACCACACACGCTCTGAAGGCCTATAGAGTCTATATTGTGTGTGTCAGTGGGGGGCACCAGCAAATACACTGGTGTTAGAAAAGCCTCACTCCTGGAAGGATGGAGACAGAGAAAAAGAAAAAGAAAAAGCAGACTGTCCAGTGAGTCCAAACCTTGCTCCCCAGCATTCTCTTTGTTAAGCAAACAGGGAGCTGAGGATATAAAATAGGTGGCTATGTTTTTTCTCACTGAAGATAGTTTAACGTGGGAAAACATTAAGAAATGTATGAGATTCAAATGTAATCCCTTCTCCTTGAAACATTCTTCCTTTCCAGATACGGAGTCTGAAGCAGAAAATCAAGGACACGCAGTCAGTTTTCAGTGGAGTTTAGGGAATATCAGCAACACAAGGTCCAACATTTTAAGATATAGTACGTTGTCACATGACAGAAAAAAAAAGACAAATTCCCAGCTTTGAAGAGATAGCATTTGTATTTAATTTCAGTAATAAAAGGTAATGACAAGAAGCTTATGTAAAACATCTCGGGTTAAGACTATTAGGTGAGCAAAACACTTTGCATATGTAGTATTTCTAAATCCACAGGCACACTCTCAATATTCAAGCTTTGACTGAGCTGTTGTTGAGTATTGTAGGTCTGCATATAGATCAAAAGATCAAATGTATATAGATCAGTAACATTTGAATGAAAACTGTCAATGTGAGATTTCCATTTGATTTCCATGTTACCAATAAAAATGTTATTCCATCATCAGTGGAAAAAATTGTGACTAAAATGAGAACTTCACATTCAGATGTCTTAGCTTGAAGGGTTTATCAGCCGGCTGTGTGAGCTCCTTTTCCACCTGATCTTCATACATAAATGTTCATGTTCAGTAGTGCTGTAGTGTGTATGGCTACACCGGGTTCCCTAGCCTTAAGGGACCCATGACGCACAACAGTGCTCTGGTAGTTCAATCGCAGAATTGACCCGTTTTAGATTCCTGATCCGTGCACCTTTGAAAACTCCATCATCAAGTAGAAAGATAACATCATGTCTGTCTGACCACAATGCATGACTGATCATCTGGTTTAAGGCATGCCAGACACCTTGGTTTGCTTGGTTAACCTCTGAAGACTCTGGTATGCTTGAAATGGAAAAAAAAAACAAAAAAAAAAAACATCACAAGAGGTATTTATAGCTGTTCTAAATGCCCACACTCCAAGGTGATGCCAAAAAGCAGCAGCCACAGAGACACAAGGCAAGTCACGGAGGCAAGATGTTAAGATGATAAGGCCAGACTATGTCTGGGAATCAGTTGCACACATTCCCTAACATGCAGGATTCCATATGAAGACTGGGGGAAAGTTGTTTTTTTTTTAGTTTTTTTTTTAGCATCTTTTAGTTTTTTCTTCATCTCCACATGTTGAGAACTGTTTTAGAGTGAATCCTCCTCCTTCAAAAACCTAGCTATAGCAGTGTGGCTTATACTACACTTGTGTTGTTCCTTATTGATTAAAATGCAATGCAACGCTGACTTTGGACTGACATTAAAAGAACAGCTTGGAGTGTTTAATACTCATTACTCATTTATTACATAGGAAGGTTTCAGTTTCACAGTCATCCATCCTTTTCTTCACACTGGAAATCCAAACCACCAGGTTGTCATCTGCAATTACTGAGGGACAACTCAGCAATCTTAAACTACAGCAAAGCGATGCCACAATGACAGTAAAAACCTTTTCACACTACTCTCACAGAATTCTAGCCGTTTAATCCAAGTCTCAGGTGTCCTTTCATATGCTACAAGCCGTCCAGAACATTCCAGGCCCCTTTGTTTTTAGTAAAAATACAGAAATATCCGCCTCTTATACCATTAGCTCACTAAATCTCTCCAGCTCCTTGTGCTTGGCTGACACCCATTCACTGGCTTCTATTGTGCAGCATCAGGTTAGCCAATAAGCAGGACCCCTGGCCAGTGATGAGTAGATCGATAGATAGAAAGATAGATAGATAGATAGATAGATACACAAAATATTTAGGCTGTGTGCATGGTTGTGTGTGTCATGACTAAGTTAGTTCTTTGGGCACAAGATAATTTACCTTTACATTTAAATTTCAGTTTGTCATCACTCAGTTGTGGCCTGCGAGCCGGTCATAACGCAACGTATCTGCAACATACTGTTCAGCCACAGTCCTTTCTAGCATGAATTCTTTAAGGACAACTGCTGATTTAAAAACTCCCAACACAAGGTTTCCAAGTCTATTACATCTATAATTGTGAGAAAAGTGATTGTTTCCTTTTGTGACCAAATGTAGCCACCTTTGTGTCACAGAATAGAACAGAATAGAGAAAGCAGAATTTTTGTCTAGTGCCACAGAAATACTGGAGTTTACGGTGTGAAGTCGGCATGAAAAGCGCATTGTTCTTGAATGTCACGGTAAAGCGTGAGCTAAGCTTTAAGCCTGTTACATATCCTACAAAAAGGCTCATACTCTAACCCAGGTGTAAGGCATACACATGTTTTCTGCTTCCATAGCAAACACAAAGCCCAGCCTCTTCGGGGCCTGGACTGAGGTCATAAACTTCTAGTGCACACCGGGGAAGCAAAGCTGCAGCAGTCGTTGCAGCAGGCATCTCGGTGCAAATTCTGACTGTGCACTATGCTACATTAACCATGTCTAAATTTCCCTTTGTGTTTCCCTTTGCGTTGTTCTATAGACTACACACTAACTTTGTTAAATGCTTTGTGTCCTCCCCTTTGGTTTTCTTCACTTTTTGTCATGGAGTGGCATTGCTTTGTCAGTGTCACAGTCAGTACACAGAGCCCCACACCTGTTGAGCCTGTTCACTTAACTCAGCGGATGCGTCTGTATCGATGCTCTCTGTGTGATCATCCATCCCCTCACCCTCTGCTGGAATTATGCTCCAACTTGTGCAGTAAAATCATCCAAACTGAGCTCATGTTGTTTTGTCGGAGGACATTTAAATGTTCTACAAGTATTTAGAGGCACTTTGTACGCATTATAAAACAGTAAAAGGCTGCCGGTGTTTGAAGTAATGGAATGAATGTCAGTTTTCTTCCAAGCAATATTGTCAGTTCCCTGATACGTAGATATTACTAGAATGGCAAACTGTGCGCGTGTGTGTGAAGAAAAAAAAAATGTATGTGAACATAGGATTGTTATATGTGATTAATATAAATGTGAGCTTGTGAGTGTTGAATAACTGGAGAGACTGTTTTGTTGTATTACAGAATTAATTTTTTCTCTCCAAACATGTATTTATTTATTTATTTCATTTATATTTCATATGTCCTTGCTGCTTTGGGCTTCTGTTAATGATAAACTACTTCTACACATACATTTCTATTAATAAGACAAACACTATAAAGAACAATAGAAGAAAGAAAATATTTTTTTTTTCCAGGATGAAATATTTATAGTAACAGAAATTATTTTAAAACTGTTCTGAATGTATTAAATTTAACATCCGTTTCGTTATTCAGCTGTGACAGTTTTTCCTGTGGTGTTGTTATTAAATATATTATTATAACACATTTAAATTCTCTAAATTAAAAAAAATAAAAGAATAAAATATCACTGAGATTATTCCGCTTAAACTTTAATGTTATAATATGTTAAGTATTTTCATTTTCTACACACACACACACACACACACACACACACACTTTTCATTTTCTACACACACAGAAATGCAGTCATCACACTGTTTTCCCGTTCTTTAACACACACACACACATTCACACAAACACAAAACAGAACATGTGACTATATTTGTTCTTTTAGATGGATCATTTTTTTGTTCATTCATTTAAATTTAATTGACAAAATTATTATTTGGCAAAAAAAAGCATTTACAAATGTATGAACACACAAACACATTTCCAGAATAATGTAGACTAAATTTGTGCACTTCAGAGTGAATGCATCCATCAGTGCACATGCATGCATGTGTGTGTGTGTGTGTGTGTGTGTGTGTGTGTGTCCGGGTATAACACATTTATGCCTGCCTGCCTGTGTGTGTTTGTCTAATCTAAGTCCCTCCACTGCCAAGTCCCTTTTAGTTAAGCCCAGTCACTCCTCCTTCTCTTTCTCTCTCAGTACCTTTGGTTTATACAGCTGCCTCAAAACCTAACTGCACACACACACACACACATGAATTTGGGATGTGTGTGCATATGTGTGTGAGTGTGTGAGAGTGAGGCAGAAAGAGGGAGATCGTGTGTGAACGCCTGAGAGGTGTAGTTGCTGTGCTATGAATACATATGTGGTCGGGAAAATCGGGGAGATCAGAGCAAAAGAATGTAGAGAGAGAGAATGGGTGTGTATGTGTGTGTGAGAGAGAGAGAGAGAGAGAATGAGAGAAAGAGAGGGAGTGCCTCTCGCCCCAACCCTCCTTCTCCTTCTCCTCCTCCTCTTTCCACACATCTACACCTCCAGCCTCCAAATGCAGAAAGCTGAGATTCAGCCCCTCCCTCCGATCCTCCCCCCTCCCCCTCTCTCTTTTCTCTCCCTATCTCACTCACCCCCCTCTGTTTCAACCAATCCCGTTCCTCCCTCCACTCCATCTGTCCTCGTGGCTCCACCCCCCTCCTCGCTCAACCAGCAAGAGAGCTTCAAACTCACAGAGGCAAAGAGGGAGAGAGAGAGAGGGAGCGAGGCAAACAGGCACACACACAGCAGAGGTGGCAGAAGCAGGCGAGGAAGACGGCGCTCACACACACACACACACACACACACACACATACACACACACACCGAAGAGAGGCAGCGGCAGGCAGTACGGAGAAAGAAATCCAAGTAGAGAATAAAAGAAGAGGAATCTGCTTTTTCTTGGAGTGACAGAAAAGAGAAAGAAGAGGGGGAAAAGAAGAGAGAAGAAGGAGCTCTTTGCAGTTTTTCTTTGGTGTTTTTTTACTCTCCATCCCTCACTCTGAGCGCAGAGGCTGGATGAGAAGAAGAAGTATGAGAAAAGACTGAGTGGCAGTCCCACAGATCCAGAAAAAGAGAAGCGGGAACAAAACAGGGCTTGCTCATTCTATATCTTTCCCAAAGAAGAGAGAAGAAAAAAAGCAAAAGGAAGACAGACGGAGGTGTATTGTTATTTTTTTTTTCCCTCAGCGGCAGGGCGAGTGTTCATGCGTGCTTGAAAGGATCCTATGTGTTTTTTGGGAGCATTAACCCTTTAAGCCGGGCGAAACTGGAGTACTCACACAGACAAGGTAGAGCGCTAAATTCAATTTTCTTCTTCTTTTCTTCAAGCTGCACAATGTGGCGGTGTGTGTGTGTGTGTGACTGTGCGGTGTGCCACTGCGTGTGTGTGTGTGTGTGTGTGTGTGTGTGTGTGTGTGCCTGCATGCCTTGGGAAATTGCTTGGTCTCTAGTCATTTGCCTCTCATTGTGTGAATTCACTGACTGAATTTAAACTCATTGACAAAAACAACACAGTCAATCAGAGTCTCTTATTCACTCTCTTGGCGTTTTTGTGTGTGTGTGTGTGTGTGTGTGTGTGTGTGTGTGTGTGTGTGTGTGTGTGTGTGTGTGTGTGTGTGTTAAAATAGTGCCAGACCAGGGCCTCATAGTTTGATTTGGTGAGAAAGTGGTATGAAAGAGCGACAGGCTGAGGGAGGGAGAGGGGAAAGCCTCTTGCATCTGAGCCAAGCTCTGTGTATTTTTTCCTCCTCTATTTGACCTTCTTTTCTATCCTTTTTCTCTCTTTTCTTATTCACACTTTTCTTTCATTCTTTCATTGCCTCCCTTACATATTTTTGTCTTCATCCTCCCACCTTCTCGCTCTCTCTTTAGGCCGTTTTCTCTTTGTTTCTCCAAGTCTTGGCTTTGGTCACACTTTCCAAACTAAAGACTGTGAGGCTGAATCAAGTGGCAAGTTTGTCAGTAAGCCAACAATTAGTCAGTCAGTCAAGCAAGCAGTCCTTCTATATGTTTTTTTTCAGGCACGTATCAGTCGGCAAGTCAACCAGTCATTCAGTATATCAGCTCATATTCTTCTAAATCACACTCAGCTTCTTCTTTAGTAAGCAGCCAATGCTACCAATCAATTAGTGACTACTGTCATTTATCTGCAGTCCTCGTAAGGCAACACACACACACACAGCCACACACAACGACACACACAAGCATAAATATTTCAGTGTTTAATCATATAGTGAGCATTAGCTTCAAGGTCTGGTTTTGATTTTTTTAGGCCGTCACGTGTGAGTAATATTCAAAGGGATTGGAGACGGGAAATCTTACCTTAATCAGGGTAGCAATCAACGTGGAGGCCATAACAAGAAACTTTCAGGACAAACTGCTGTCACTCATAATTGTTGACAAAGTGACCAAAGACATTTCAGCCCCTGGATGTCTCTTTGTGGCCTGTGCTTGAATCTCTCTTTTCAGTTTTTTTTTTTTCTCTCCTGCCCGTGTCTGATGGTGAAATACAAGCCTGCCGTATTTCACCCGTCACTGTTTAGTAATGTGGTGGTAAAGAAAGAAGAGGTATCAGTATGGTTTCATTAATGGCATGTGTTCTTTAAAAGGCCCTCTAACAACTTAGATCAGTTGGATATTGATGTTGAGGACGGGCTTTTTTTAATTTACACCAGCGAGTTTCATGTCAGCCCACAAATGTCAAATCTATCTAGCAGAGAGAACAAACTGTGAACTATGACGTCGAACAACAAGAAGCCGACATTTGATTGAAGTGGTCCCTGTTTGTTGTTTTATAGTTTCAATTATAGTTTCAAAAAAGTCTTCAAGTGTTTGATGCTACGCACTATGATGTTTACTTTTAATTCATACTAAATGAAAGTAGGTCAAATTGGTGTAATTATTACATTTGTCAGACTTTTACTTTTAAATATCATACTTCTTATATAAAATGACATCACTGTTCATTCTCTACAGAAAGCAGAAATCCTTCTCTCAGTCTTTATGTCAGTGTCAACCTAATGTTTGAGTCTTAAGTGCATTCTTTAGGTCATTGTTTTTTCTTTTACCTCTCACTGAAAAGGAAGACACATGGGCTCACTGTTTTGTTGCTGAAAAGCTGTGGAGACATTGTATTCTTAATGAATTTTATAGTCATACTGAGTAGACTTCAGATCTTATCTCAAGTACAACACAGATACTCATAGAGCACTTTCTTTTTTTTCTATTTCTAGTGTATTTTATTCCAAAATACCTTGTGTTCATGGTCGGATAGTATTTTAAATGTAAAGGAAAAAAAACATCTGTCTTTGGTAGATTAAATGGCAACACTTAAACTGAATAAATGCAAAGAATGATGAACTTAATAATAATATATAAATAATAACTTAAAGTTCACATGCGCCTTAATGCTTTGCTGCTTTGCCGTCTGTTACCTTAACAGCAGTGTAGAAACTGTATTTAACCCAGTAAAAGGTGGGTAAACTCAGGAAAGCATCAGCCGATCTGATTTGGTTTTGCAGCAATTTAATGCTTCTGCTTTTAGCTTTGTGTGTTTTGAAAGGCATGCTGATGTGTTTGAGTGTGTGTGTGTGTGTGTGTGTGTGTAGTGAGGGTTAGGGTGGCTGGACTGTTTGCTGCTGCTCAGACACAGAAAGAGAAGACAGGCTTTTGCTTTTTTCCTAATCGCTTCCAGACACAGAGATTTGCATTCCATTGCTTTCTGTGTGTGCATGCGTGAGTGTGTGTGAGTGCGTCTCTCTTTCTCTCTATTTCTTTTCTTTCCAGCCCCCCCTCCAACCCCAACCCACTGTTACCTTTTCAATTAGAAACATAAATTTCGAGACGCTCCTAAAACGTGCGTGTGAGTAATGAAGCAAGAGAGGAAGTAGGTGATGGATTAAAGGAATTAAACTGTCACTGTGAGAGGAAACATGCTCAAAAATGACTGGATGGACAGATCGTAAAGAAAGGGGGGCAGAGACAGTGGTAGAGAGAATAACATGTGTAACTGATTAAGATTCCAACGGGCCTATTAGGAATGATAAGACGTCAGAATGAAAATAAAGGGCCGATAAAATTATATATCCCTTTCATATCGAATTCATGGAGCATTCTGCAGAACAGGTCAAATAGTAATTCTGAAACCGTTTTGCTTCTTTTTGCTCGTAGATGTTTCTAAGAAGGAGGAAGGTGGTTTGAATTAGTAAAACAATAATCAACTTTATGAACATCTCCTTCCAATATTTCCATCTTCTATGCTCTGTACAGCACTGGTAGCCTGTATGTTTCTGAGACTTTTACAGTGGTTGTTGATAACGGATGCCGTGTGTAATATGAGGGAGAGAGAATGAAAAAGGTCACTATTTGTAATGTGTGGCTTAAAATAATAATGACAGGGCCCTCTGTAATCAGTTTGTGTAACTATGTCAACAACAAAAAAAATCTCAGAAACTTGTGCATGTGACTAATTATGGTTTACAGGGCAGGATATATTTGACATTTTTATCAAGGTGATTTTTTTGCACATATTTGGGCCTTTTTCTTCTTCTGTGGAATGTTGTAGTGGATTAGGAGGACTTTGAGTTTCAGACCAACCACTGTGAGAGACAATGCAGTCAGTCAACCAGCACAGACAGCTGCTACATTCCACTGCCAGTTACAATAATGAAAATAACACCAAAAAAGA
Organism: Thunnus thynnus; assembly: GCF_963924715.1. Taxonomy (NCBI): domain Eukaryota; kingdom Metazoa; phylum Chordata; class Actinopteri; order Scombriformes; family Scombridae; genus Thunnus; species Thunnus thynnus. The sequence continues at coordinate 16,865,253 of NC_089519.1, forward strand.
AAAGTTTAGTAAAGTTAGCGTGCAGCAGCACATTAATGAAGGTTTGAACTGTATGAAAAGTGTAGCACTTTACTTGTTGTGGCGCTCATAAGACATCATAAGGCCTCACTGGCACATTGTAAAACTATTATGTCTTCATAATTATTATAGTCACAGCTTGATAGAAAAATCATTACAAAGGGAATGGAATACTATATAGTTAATGGTGTGCTATTATGACAACTAAATACCATACTGTGAAAAATAAAGCGTCATTTGAGGATGTGAAGCTGTGAACTAATGGCTGATTTATTTTATTTTTAATTTTTAGTAATAGACCGAAATGAGCAGCTTGTTTGGAATTGGCAGTGGATTAGAACATAGCATTAAAACACTAAAGAAGGAGTAGTTATTGAGCAATAACTGCTTACAGTGATCAACCGCTTATATGGATCAAAAAGCTCTGGACAGAATCATTACTATACAAATAAACTGTTTAAATAATTTGCTTATAATAATCAAGTAGTTTTCATACATGACAACATATTGGGAAAAAAAGAGAAAACTACAGTAATTCAATTTCTTTCTTTCTTTTTACTTAAGTCCCGTGATACATGTATGACATGTACCTAGCAGCTGTGGCACCATTATTGCCACGCGGTAACTGGTCTGCTTCCAGCTGGTGACCTGAGGCTGCTGCTGCATGCACACTGAAATCATGATGGGAAAAAGAAAGTCATTTTCTCTCAATGAAAAACATAGTCTCATTTTGAAACAGTCAATTAACAAATAGTAAAATAGTAGCAAATAGCAAATAGTGAAACTGCCCATTTCAATAAATTTATATTAATATAATAAATATACAGATGTAGTTCGACAGTAATCTGCATGAGAAATTAAGAAAAAAAAAAAGAGTATAATAATCATCTGCTAATAGTGGTCAATTTGACCTGGACAGATTTGATCACTACTAGACTGGGATAGGTTAGGTATATTTAATGTGGATGATCTGTGATCTAGTTCATTAGGCATAATATACTGTACTATCTGCTTTTAATGGCAGTTACTTACTAATTTTGAATGAATAAATATAACTTTCTGTGCATGTATGAAACATTTTGGGTTGCTTGAAGGTAGCAGGTTTCTCCCATTTAATATTTTCAAAAACATATTTTGACTTCAGGCAACAGTGTATCAGTTCAGAGATCCACAGTCTGGAGAAAGAAATGCAGAAAAAAATCAAATAAAACAAATGATCCATGTTTTCTGCATTTGCATCACATTTATAGTATCATATATAACCCCTAACTGAAACATGACCCCAGTGCTACTGCAATTAAACGATAACTGTGCTATAATTTAACTATGTCAGTACAAATCTCATATCTTGTATCCCTGTCTACACATAAAGTGTCACTTTTTCCGTGGATTTATCATGGAATTTAGTGTTTTCTAGATGTTTGTAGTTCTTAGAGGGACAACCGGGATTGAAAGTGCTTTCATGTAGGTTTCACCCCGTGGCCGTGATGTTTTAGAAACAGTGTTTCACTGAGGATTTTTTTTCCCTGCAGATTATAATAGGTGTATTTGCAGATTAAGGGGACAGTGTGTGTGAAGGACTGACCGCTGGGGCAGACAATGTGACCAGCGAACCATTATATGACCTGCTGGATCCCACCACTGCTGCAATTTGAGGAACACACACACACACACACACACACACACACACACACACACACACACACACACACACACACACACACACACACACACACGCACTCACACACTGACATTCATGTTGCTGCATGGGTATACGCACATTCACATGAGTGACCATGCGTGGGCTGCAGGGACACACACATTTGTGCATGCTTGCTCACACACAAAATCACACACCAATGAACACACACTGTCCTAGCCAGTGTCGTGTTTCTTGTTCAGGTTTGAGAAACAAGCTGCCTGCTTGTTCAGTGTGTGTGTGTGTGTGTGTGTGTGTGTGTGTGTGTGTGTGTGTGTGTGTGAGAGAGAGAGAGTGAGAGAGTTTTTGGAAAGATATGTCTTGAGAAATTCATCCTGCTTTAAAGGAACTCGACTCTCGTATCTCCACTATTTTTCATTCCTGCACTTTTCTTTCCTTTATCTCTACCCATCTTTCCTTCTGTCACACACACACACACACTCACACACACACACACACACCCCCCATATACATACATCTCGCTCTATGTCTCTCTGTCGCTCTCTCTCCACAAATAGAGCACTATCTCCTAGCAACAAGGCCTTTGAGAGTGATGTGTGAGATAGTTTGGTGTCTGCGATATAGGGGCCTGTGTCTGTGTGTGTGTGTGTCTGTGTGTGTGTGTGAGTGTATTTATGTTTCAAAGCTAAAAAGATGATGCAAGTCATCACAGGAAGGACATCACTTTGAAACAGGAGTTAAGGAATGAATGTGAGTATGTGAGACAGTGGCTTGCCCTTGCAAGTATAGTTATGTATGTGTGCACGCACACACACACAAACACACACACACACACACACACACACGTGTGCTCGCATGTCTGTAGTAATTTTCCTGATGGACTGCATTACTCTAGATGGGGATATTACTCAGAAAATAAAAGTTTAAATTATTCTTAAAATGCACTGGAGCAGTACACACATATCCACACACACACACACACACACACTCTGTCACTCACTCAGGGCGGCATAAAGGTCTAGCTCATTCATATTATTTTGAACATATTTTTCCTTGTTTTATTATTTTTCATTACATACAAGGGCATTTATAGCTCATTCATCATAAGAGCATAGCAGTAATGTGTATTCATCGTGGGATGTATGTGTGCCTGTGGGCAGCTGTGTGAAAGAGCGTGTGTGCACCTGCGAGTTAGAATGTATATCAATGTGTGACATACATCATACGCCTCTGAAAATGTTTGAGCATATTCTGCTTTGTGTCTATGTCTGTGAACTGTATGCATGCATGTATGTGCGTGTGTGTGTGTGCGTGTGTGTGTGTTTGTATTTTCCAGACAGCTCTCCATGTGAGAGCACAGCACCATCCCTTCTCATCACTAATTCAAGAGGACAAATTAGAAAAAAAATGAACATTCTGGTTCTCATTTCACTAGTGAAGACAAATCAAAAGCAGCAGTAAAACCCCAACATTAGTATGAATCATATTGTGCAAGATGGAGAAGATGTCAGGACCATAATGCACCTCAAGTATTTTACACAGACTGAAGTGACCATGGCTGCTTTAACTGACATGAACGGAGCTTTACAGTAATGTACTGTAACTTAACATTGACATCAGTTGAGTTAAATATGCAGCCCTCTTAAGCTGCAGAAAGATTTCACTATACTTGGTCGAAAATATACACAATAAATGTATTTATCATCATTTGATATTATATTAACATTGTATTGTGCTGTAGTACGAGTTGCATCAGCTGTGAAATATGATGTCACAACTACCCGAAGTATTTACATTTAAGCATATTGGAAATGTAATTAATAATAATCTATTAAGTATTTTTTTTTCCATTTATCAATTGTTTAGTATGTAAAACCCATCACACTTTTAATTAAGGGATCAATTGATTATCAGCATTTTGATTCATTTTAATTGACTGAATTGCTTCAGCTCTATTTGTAACCTGATCCTTTATCTAATCTTGTCTCTGATTTTAATATTTTCATGGTTATTATTATAATTGTAAAGCAAGTCAGAATTAGAAATATTAAAACATTGATTTTTGTTATATGCAAGGGCATGATTATGACCAACTTAACATGCATGCACTTTATTTTTGCAATTAAAATGTAATTATCATATCAATAAAAAAAATATTCATATGCATTTCTAGAAATATAATCATTTCATATAGTTGTGTCTATGTCACGTCATTGAGGTAAACAGCAATCTTCTATGTTGTGGGTGCATCTCCCTCGCTGGTGGAGTTTCTCTTCACTCTATTTCTATGTTTGCTGAATAACAGTGCTAGCTCCTTCTGACCTTTCTGTTTTCTTCCATTTTCCCACATTATCTCCTTTCATTCTTTTCCCCATTTCTCCTTTATCATTTCAGTGAAGGGAGAGTCAAAAAAAAAAAAAGAATTACAGCAGAGAGCCGGAAGATTCAGACCGGTTTGTACAAGGCAGAGAGAAAAAAGGAGAGGACTGAGTGATGAGGTGTTTGCTGACTAAGTGTTTCTTATCAGCGACTGAGTCCAGATGGTTTGCAAACACACCTCATCCTCTTTCGCACTCCCTGTTGTCCCTCCTCCTCTCCGTTCCTCTCTCTTCTTCCTCCATCTCCTTCACTTTTTCACTCTTTCACTTTGGTAATCCCTTTTTTCCACTGAACACTATCCAGGCTTCCCCTCATATGCAGAATTCCGACGTGACTTCCATGTTATAAACTGTGTACCACCTTGGATAGAAGCTGACCATGCCGTTCATAATAAAGGCTTTATCCAAGGAGCTGCACTGCCCGAATCACTGTCAGTTGGAATTGCAAGGGCTGCATTACGTCATGACAGCGCTGTTGTAGCCATCATAAGGCACCGCCGGACAAAGTGCTGCTGAGGAGAAACAAGAGAAACAGACAAATGTAAGAAAGCAGTTAGCTGCACACAAAGACTAGTGAGTGGAGTCTTTTAGAAAATAATTGCTGTGATTTTATGTACGTATATAAATATATAAATATCTTTGCTTCCTACTTCTGACAGATGTTACACTCTAAGGTAGTGTAACTCAAAGATAAACAAATAGCACCATAAACCAGATTCTTTAAATACTTGAAACAGATATTTATAAGTGAAGGTAATGAGTGGAGAGTTTGACAGCAGAGAGTTGAAGAGAAAAAACAATATTAATTAGGTAGTAATGATGAGTGGTGAGTAGCCTATACAACACACACAGTCACACACACACACACACACGACTCCTGTATCACTAGCAAGCTCCTTTCAGGTCTTATCTAGCTGCTCTGGGAAATGAAGACAGACGATGTGACAGGAAAACGAACCATGAGCACCTGGAGGTGGAGGTGGTGGTGGTGCTGGTGTGTGTGTGTTAGTGTGTGGATTGAGTTGGGGTGTGTGTGTGTGTGTGTGTGTGTGTGTGTGTGTGCGGCAGCTCATGTCTACTGTCATTGGACTGCAGCAATGTGTTTTATCTGCTGTTAAACGTCCTGTAGGGAGCCATTCCTCCTCTCTGTTTTATGATGAAACCAAATGTATCAAGCAGCTGACACCTTCCGTGCTAATCTGTATCGCTCATGTAAATCATGTAAATACATTTAGAATGAGTAAAACTATGTTGAGAAGGGCTAAACAAGCTTCAGCTACATTTAGCCACAAATAGAAAGTAATGTCAGTGTTTATTTTATCAGCCATATCATTGTGATTATTATTATTATAATGATGATGGTTTCTGATGAGTCCATATAGTCTTGTTGTTTATGTTTTGTGTCTGCTGTGAATGTGTAAGGTATGTATGTGTATGTAAGAGCTTAATAACAGTCTTAAATCCTGCGGTGTGTATGTTTGTGTGTCCTGAGGCTTCTGCAGCTGACTGCTGACTTTGTCAACTCAGCAGAGTCTGTTTTGTTGAGCTGCTTAAAGTGGACGACCACACACACACACACAAACACACACAGACACACACACTACAAATACACACATGTCTGTCTCTGTGCCATGATCAGCCCTTTGTCACTTTAGAGATTTTCATAGGTATTGTGAATTTTATTTTTTTGTATTTGAATTGTCCATTTTCTTTTTTCATTCAAATTATATTACATATGTTTGCATGTATTATATTCTATTATATTGTATTATAAACTACTGAGGACTTCCCTCGGGTGGAAAATGGGATGCAATAGTCCTAAGCTAAATGTCAAACTAATGAAACATGAGGAAACCTAACCTAAGCATAGCACCAGTGACTATAATTCACCACTTCACAATAAATCTTCACTGGAATGCCTTTACTTTAAAGCAGCTACAGGAAATATGGAGTATTCATTAACAACAAACTAAAATCACACAATGTCTACTGAATATGTAGGAAAATAATACAAATTTCTGTGTTTTAAGTTTAATAGTCACCAGTATTTATAATAATGTCAAAGAGTTCATCAAAATTAAGAAATCACTAGGAACCAAGTGAAGCAGTGTCAGAGAGATAAAATGCACCTGAATGTGTTAGAAAATAATTGGATCCACTGAAACAAAAAAGTCTGCAGAAGCATTTGTGTACAAAGGGCTTCAGGAACACACACACACACACTTAACCCCGTGTCCTCTTTATGGTAACCCCCGCGCCCCCCGACCCCCTCTGCTCCCCCTCCTACCACTCCCTCCTATTCCTTTACCCTCCTCCTTCTTCTCCCTCCATCTCCTTTGTTTGGTCGTGTCAGGGGCAAGGCAAGGTCGCCATCCCAACAGGCCTTTGGGTCAAGTTACAGGAAGTGTGTGTGTGACCTGTGCTGACATGTGGGGTTTTGTTAATGTGGCGTTGTGGTTCTTTCACCTTAAAATGGATTGTCTTGGTGATAGCGACACACACACACACACGCACGCACACACAGCAGGCACACACCAAAAACACATAAACAGACCTCTGCCTAGAGATTTGAGTGTCTTTACCTTTTATCAGTGTTGCTTGATCAGCACCATTTCACCCACATGACCTGCATGTGGAAGAATACATACAGTATGTAAACAAATGTGTGTGTGTGTGTGTGTGTTTGCTTTCTCTCTCCAGTTCTCTCTCTGTCTCTCTTTTCATTAGTCATTGATCCAACCTCATTTCTGGTTGGATCAAGAACTATTATGTCTGACAACCTGAGATGCCACAACACATGTGCAAGGTGAGGGAGGGATTTAAATAAAAGATTATCTAGAGTTGATTTAATGCACCCGGAGTGTGGCTGGTTACTGCTGCTGGATTAAAAGCTTCACTGCCACAGCTGCCATCTTCAAACAAAATTCCTCTATTGTCGGATCTTATCACTCGGTTGTTTCCAGGAGTTATTTGGTCTACCTTGTCTAATACAATTTACTGAGCTTTGAGAATTTTAGATTATTCTCAAATTTGTGCATGGTTTATAAAATTTTAAATGGTTTGGCCCCTCCTCCACTATGTGACTTTGTGTACACTCACTCAGTAAATTCTATTAAATCCTCCAGAATATCCTCTATACAAGATTGTACCATTTTGTCACACTGCATTTGGACAATCAGTTTTCTCTGTGAAAGCCACAACTCAGTGGAATGTCCTACCTGATGATATGAAGAGCTGCAGTTCAATCAGTATGTTCAAAACCAAATTAAACAATCTGCTAAAAGCTACTCAGCTCTGTAACCACTGACTCTAAATTTCATCTCATGGTCTCTTCATGAACACAAATAATCGTGCTTTTAATTTGACAAGCTTACATTATTAATTTTTAGTTTACATTGTGGGTGTGTGTGATGTGCTGTTGTGTGTAACTTTGTGTTTTGTATTATGTGTCCTGTGTGTTTTTTGCTTTGTACTGTTTTAATTGTGACCCGCCTAAGGGACTGCAGATGAAAAGTAGCTATAAGCTAACTCTGGTACAGTAAATCAAATGGTGACATTTATGTTTAACACCGTACATGCTCCCAATAAATAAATAAATTAAATGAATGAATAAATACTTTCAGATTTCCAGCATTTAGCAGAATGCCTTTTGGCAACCGTTAGAAAAGGATCATGAAGGTGTTGCTATGGGTTTGATGTGCAGGTGGAGTACGTCATAATGATTGCAGTGCAGGATGTTTTCCACTTGAGAAAAAGAAGCATAAAATGTGTATTACATTACAGCTGCATTGCAGAAATTGCTATTCTTCACTGTCTCTGTAATGGTTTTGATTATTATTGAAATGTAATTAAGGTAAAATGGCACCTCTAGAAAGAAGTCTTCTTTATACATGCATTCCATCAACATCCCACACATTAAATCCACAGCTTCTATCATTCACACAAGCAATACCTAAACATCATTTTAATGCAATATGTTTATTCACATTCCACCACCAATACTGCACTGCTACAGGAAGTATCTGAGCTGAGCATAATACTTTTATTCACACAGTATGCTAGTAGGGAATTTTACTACTTTTTGAGCAGTCAAATTGCTGTAACTAATTTACTACCATTATGGTATTGACTTCATATTCACACATGACTAATTAATGGCAAAACGCTGTCAAATTAAGAGTAAATGGTGCATGTGTGAAAATGCTTTTTTGTTTTTCAGGGGATGATATCCTGCTTCTCCATCAATGCTTCATACAAAAACTTTTTTGCACACATTCCACAGGAATTTTTTTTTTTTTTAAAAAGGCAATTGAGATGAAACAAGAGCTTAGACCATTAAATGCAAGATGAGACATTGGTTTTGAAGCACAGTACAGGCTTGTGATCAGACTAGTTCTTCAGACATCAGATATATGTTGAATGATGAGCTTTGTTGCCTCATGGGACATTGTCATGCAGTCAGTAAATGAAGAATTTGAAGTGTACACACATTTGTATGCAGCAACATGTTTGCAGGCAAAGTTGGCTTCATTGTTCACTTTCTTAGTCTTTCCCTTCTTTCTCTAGATCTTTCCACAGTGTAAGTAGCTGTGGGCTAGTGTAAGCAGCTAGCCCACAGCTACTACACCCTGAGCCAACTGGACTCCTCACTCTGCCTGGGAACACTCAGCCCGATGGTGGAGTGTTATTTCAGGACCTAGCCCTTGGCTGTACTTTGCAGAATGTCTTGCTCTGCCCCTTTAGCCACAGAGGGAATCATAACCTTCCAGTGTCTTGCTTTTGGGAATGGGCCCACCAACCCTGGCTTTGCTCTAGGGCACGGGCTCTTCTGCCACCTGACATTATGTTAAAGCATTTGAGCAGCACTAGCAAGAAATCTTATTTTACAGTACTGACACCACTTATTCTATTTCTTTATCATCAGGATATTTCAAAATGAATTAAATGGTAAATGGACTGCATTTATATAGCGCATTACTAGTCTTCCAACCACTCAAAGTGCTTTACAATACTTGTCAGCATTTACCCATTCACACACACATTGATACACTAATGGCAAAGGTTGCCATGCAACATGCCAACCTACTCATCAAGATCTAATTCAATGTACATTCACACAAACACTCACACACCGACTATATTAATAGCTAACCAGCTAGTATCAGACTAGCCACCTGTCTGTCTGGTGTCTCTAGAAAGGTTATAGCTAACTGATGAACAAGTCAACTTTGTTGCTCATTCAAACATGGGAACCAATCAAAACACATAGTCTGTGGTGAAGTATCATGCAGTCAGCATTCCACAGGATTCCTCAGTGAGGCTGCAAGCAGAGAATATTTTTGAACTCTCTCAGTGAAACAGGTTTCAGTATAATCTTATCTTGTGCCAGGGGTCAGCTCATGTGCACTCAGCAATCCTGCAAGTCCTTCCTTGATTTTATTAACAAAGGCTGCAGACTTTTCTGCATTGAATTTTCTTTCTAGACACGTCAAAACTGTCAATGTAAACCTTTGTAGTTTCATATTCACACAATTCAAAAGTGATATTATATTTGCCAGATGGGCTTATTTTGCCAGCGTACTGCAACATCAAAAGATGTGCCAAAGGAGAATGTTGCTCATGCAAAAACATCTCCACCTGTGAGTGTAGTTCAAAGAGTCTTGTGATCACTTCTCTCCTTTATATATACCTTACTTCAGTGTGCAGGAGGAGTTGCTTGTGGTGGTTGCCCTTTCCAGAGCAGAGCATACTGAACAGTTGTGATGTCATTGATCCTGCCTTGAGAAAAGTCACAACTCTGACAGCAGCCCATCACAGATTTTGAATGCTCAGGAAGTTTCTTAACTGTCAAAGTCTCATGGTAGATGTTGCAAAGTGATTCATATGGTTATCTTTCATGTGTGCATACTGTTTGTTTTTCAGGTGATTAATTGCTGAAATATGTGCTCTTTTGTAGTTTTTTGTTTTGAGAACATAAGTAAGTCCTCATGAGATATCCCTTAATATTCATATCTGACATAAAAGCGTTATGTTGGCTACATTTGCAATACAGGGGCATCAGCAGTCTCTAATTGCAGCAGTAGAATTAAAAATAAACGTATTTTGATATGATCTTTCTGGAGATTTTATTATCGTCTGTCAGCTTTCTTCTAACATATATTGCTAGACATATACGAACTACTCTGGCAATCTGCAGCCAGACATTATTACATGGGGCACAGTTTCCCATGCCTTCTCTTGTTCCTAAAGTAAGAAAAACACACCAAGATTCTATTTAATCAACTAATTTAATAACTGCAAGTTTGTTGTGAAGTGCCATCTAAGATCTGCAAGCATCTTACTGTCATTGCGGAAAGAGAACAAAAACATTTAGTGTATATGCAATCAGTCCAGTTCTTGATTGTAAGTATGCGTACCCCTTGTCTACTTCTGTTTCTCTCTCAGTTACTATACACACTTTGAAGGAAAGGAGTATAGAAAGACTGAATAAAAGTACAAAATTGTTTTAACAAAGGAACAATGATTTCTTTACCTTTCCTGTTGTTCAGGAGTAGTTTAAATCTACCTGTCTCTATAAGCTCACTAACTAATAGTCGACATGATGAACAGTGAATGCAAAAAGTATAGTAATATTCACCCTGAATTTATTTGCTGTTTACCTCTTTTTGTGTATATGTGTGTGTGTGTGTGTGTGTGTGTGTGTGTGTGTGTGTGTGTGTCTGTGTTTGTGTGTGTGCATGTGTGGCATGTCTGTATGCGGTTTTAGCGCCCACTCAGTGCAGTTAATGCCGGCGGTGAGACTAGCTAAAGTCAACCAATTAAGCTGACTTCCATATGTAGCTTAACACTCCCTGCCCACTCACAGTTTCACAGGATGCACACTCACTCACACACACACTCACACACTCACTCACACACTCGGACAGCCTCTTCTCTCAGCCAGGCCCCCGCCCCCTTTTTAATTACACTCTCACAGACAGGTTTATTTAATTTATGCATTTCATTTGAATATGCGGTGCAGAAGAGTGGATATAGCTTAACTGTAGTCACAGGATATAATTACATTTTCTCTAGTGGATAGAAACAGAAACAGAGGAGCGCTAAGTACAGCAGGCACGGGGCTAATAGCACTGTATAACTTTTCCTGGGATCACTTTCCCCGGCTCCTTCTTTACCACCTGCCATACACTCACACACACATGTTCACTTGTCATCACTGACCTTCTAGTTTTGGTCTTTGTTACACAGTAGACCCATTCTACTCAGTCTCTATCTTCATCTTCAAATCTGCTTACACAGTCATGTTGTGGGGACGCGCCTCTCTTATGGGGGCAAAAAGCAAGTCCCAAAGGGGAACTATTATGCTGTTTTCCAGTTCTATATTTTTATTTTTGGACTCCACTTAGGTAGCTTTGCATGATTCACAGTTCAAAAAACTCCTTATTTATCATATACTGGCCTTTTATGCAGCCCCTCACTTCAGCCTCTGTCTGTAACAGGCAGTCTTAGCTTCTGTCTCTTTAAGGCCCCCCTCTTGATGAGCTCACTCTGTCCACCAATGCAAACCCAACATTTCCTGCTTTACTGCTTCAAATTAAAAGCTTTTAAATGACGTATGAATAATGGGAGACTTTTATTGTGAAGAATTTACAGGAAATTAAACATGTTCCTCACAAAATTAGTAGAGCATTGTTAGCGCCACTAAAAACCAGTCGAAACATACGGACACATTTGGAGCGTTGTTCATTGGATCAGTTAGAAATAATGCAGGGAGGAATACTACAAGTAGAAACAGCCACAGTGGTGATGATGTTTGATGAAGAGCTGCAGATGACCAGCACACCACCAACAGGTAAACACCTTATTTTACTTTGCACTGCTGTGTGATGGAAAAACACTCACAGCATGCCAGCTCAACTCCAGTCATGACTCGGCATTACTACCCCCAAAACAATGGGAAAAAATGCCATAATGTTAGTGGAGCAGTGAACTTGTGCACTGTGTTTGGAGCTGATGACCATATAAAGAAATCAGTCATGAGCCAACATCAACTCAGGCTGGAAGTAGAAAAAATGTTGGAAACTGAGCGTTCAGAGCAGTCTGAAGCTGGTGGGATTCCTGCTACATACGTTTACCTCATTATTTGACACTTTGGCCATGTTTAATAGGAACATTATTTTGGCATGTTGCAAGTGGTTAAAAGTATGAAAAAATCTGTAAGGAGTTGTGATACACTAAAAATTTGAAAACTCTATTTGCACTTTGGTAGACTGGGGCAAACGTGTTGCACAATCCAGGATTTTTGAAAACTGTTCTGTTAACATAGGAGAAACCAGGATATTTGGAGTCATAGAAGCACCATGATAAACAGTAGTTTTGGAAAGTAATGATTAAGTCACATGCACATGCCTCTGTTGTGGAAATGGTTAAAAAGCCTTCATTGTTCTTACCTGTACATTTAAAACATGTATTTTTAACCTTTCTAGATGCTGACATTAAACAAAGGTTCTTTTAATATTCTCAGAAGAGATAGTTGGCTCACTCTGCCCAGAATTTGAAAGAAAAGAAAACATTGTGAATGAGTCTTACTGGTGTGTTTTCATCGCATTGGGGCTCCTAAACGGCCACAGCTGCCTTAGGTGTACTCTTAAATGTTTGTTTCTGCACTTACAGTCATAAATCCCCCATTTCTCACCCAGAACCTGGCTGACTGCCTTCAGGCTAATTGCCCCACAGAGTTACAGCTCGCCATAAAACGACACAGCATTCGTAAGGACTGAACTCAGGCTACTTATCTCATTTTGCTAGGTAGTGTGGCACCCCACCAGATTTAGTTTGTTTTCCAGACATATTTCTAGAGAAGTATCTGTTTTACAAAATGTGGCATTTTAGCCGTCATTTTCTAAGCATGTTAGCGTTTGTGTATCAGTGTGTGTGTGATGCCTCGATAAGGGCTAAACATCCGTTTTGAATGATTTCTTTCTGAATTAAATGAATTATTAAATTGACCTTAATACTCCGTAATTGACAGTCACACTGTATATGTCTCTACATTGATTTTAAAGATGTATAGTGTCATCTTTTGAGCACATTCAACTCTCTTTAATTTCTTTTAAGGCATAATAACTGCCAGATTTTTAATGTAATGTGACAGTAGTTGCTGATTACATGTTGAGTGAGGCTGATGTTTCCTTTCAAGTCGCAGAGTAAAGCTGCACAGCTTTAACTTCCAACATATTGCAACACATCTCAAGATTTCAGACTGTTTCAGGCAGTTTGAGTCACATTTCTTCTTTGAGAAGTTTTGACTTTTATTTGCATATCTGATATCATTCACCCTGTAGTTTTAAAACTAATGATTTTTCTGTCTTGATTGCTCTTTGAAGGTCCCTTTTACATTACATAATTTGCATTACAGCTCTCATTTCTTAAGGAAAGCTTCTATTAAGTAGTTTGATCATTAAATTGATTAGATGTTGTGTCTTGGTGACATGGAAAGATGGTGCTTGAAAGAGAAAGGTAAAGGTGGCAATCGTAGTGAAAAGCTTTTTTTCATATGCATGTCATCAAATTTCCCTATTTTGTAGTTTACACATACTAGCTCATAATGTTCAGTTTGGATGTACAGACTGTCAGGCTGAGGTTTATTCAACTGTGTGATCATTTTGAAGGCCAGACCTTGTTGTGTTGACTCACATTCTATTGTCAAGTGTTTCTTTTATCTGATGCTCCACTGTCTTACCATTTCATACTGTCCAAATGAATATAATTTAGTTGCTGTTTGTGTGCACACGTGCATCACGGTGTATTTGCATGTGACTTTGTGCATGAGTTGAGTCATGCACTTTAATGTCCATTCTTTCTTCTAGCATCAGACATTTGTGTTGGGCTAAATATTCCTCACAAAGTAGAAGCAAGAGAAAGAGCCAGTAGCCTTGTTTTTGAAAATATGAACTGCACCTCAACATTGATGTGGAGTCTGTTTCTGCTGCATCCCCACATGCCAAAAGTCTTAATCACTTTTAATGAGTCAAGGTCCAAGAGTAAGACAATAAATTATACATTTGGGTCATGAGCTGACAAAGCTGAAGAATCAAATGGCCCAGCATTAGAAGCGATTAACCTTTCACGGTCTGCAGTAGTGATTTTGTTGATTGGCAGTAAACATTAGCTTTTATAAAGGATAGGCAGACTTAACAAGCTCACACACTGACATATTCACATTTTCATTTAAAGGCAGTAAAGGGGTTTTCAATTCAGCTGACCTGTACCTGCACAGGGAGAATCATGTGCTGGTCATTTAGTTTGATACAGTCAGAGTTTCTGGTGTAACAAGTCAAAGTGACTCCAAATCATTTTCTGAAACAGGTGTATATAACTGCAGTATGTGTGTGTGTATGTGTGTGTGTGTGTGTGTGTGTGTGTGTGTGTGTGTGTGTGTGCCTAGTACAATCATGCCATGTTTACTTGATACTCGACAATATCGTTCCATATTCTTGTAAACAGCTTGGCTTCTGTTAAATACACACACGCACACAAATCCCCACACACAAACCAATGAAATTACACAGTTAAGCAGAGAGGCACGGAGACGTACTGTGAGGGGAAAAAAAACAAGTGAAGAGAGGGAAGGAGAGAGGGATAAACAAAAAGGATTGTTAGAAGAGAGCAAATGAGAAAAGCAAGCACCAGACAGAGAGAGCCCAAACCCCGGTCCCATCCATGAGATGCAGAGATGTGCAAGTGGATTTTCCAATGAATGGACAACAAAGCCCAGTACTCTGATTCGCAGGCAGGTCATCACTGTGGAAACGGATTAGTGACCTAAATCAACCAAGGTCCAGCTCAGGTACACTCTGAGTGCTGTGTGTGTGTCTGCATGCGTGCATATTTTTGGCTGCTTGTGAGTGTGTAAGTGTGTGTGTGCACCATTTGTATGGGGAACAGTGACTAAATTTGTGTTTCTGCATAATAAGGTTGAGTTTTTAGTGTGTGTACTGTAGTCAGCATATTGCTGCATAAACAAAAGCTGTGTGTGGTGGATACATTCTGCATAGTAAACACCTAAAGTGTGTGTGTGTGTGTGTGTGTGTGTGTGTGTGTTGATCAGCAAGCTTGTCAGTAAATATTAGGAACAAAGTGGTGTATTTATAAGCCAAAACATTCACTTATATTTTAGTCTGATTTGGGTAGAGAGGCAGATTTATGATTTATGACAGGGAGGGTTGTTTGTATGAATCTTCATGAACGGCTGCTGTCCAGCTGTCCTTTAGCAAGGCAGTGAAACTCGGCCGCTCCACTGTAGTTCAGTGTCCGACAGTAGAAGGCAACTCTCAGCTGTTTGGTAACTAATAGAAGAAGGCCATTGGTAGAAGACCACAGTATGATGAAATAATCAAATACAACATATTTTCAAATAAAACATATTTCTTGACACTCAATGACAGTATGGTGTGCCTGTATCACAACACAGTCATGTTTTCAGGTCTAGTCATGCTATAGTAGGGATGTGCAGAGAGCCCAGTATTTGTATTTGTATCTGTATTTGTTGAGGTAGCAAAATTATTTGCAATTGTATTTGTATTTGAATAAAAGTGGAAAGAGGCTTAAAAATACTCTTGTTGTTTTTATGACACTTTTAATTTTAGAAAATTAAAGTGTTATAATAAGGAGGTCCCCACATCCGGTCTTGAACTGGATTCTCCTGGACCATAGACAACTGCGCTGATTACTGAGCTACACCCATAACACAGAGACAGCACACCATGTAACATGTAGGGAGGAACTTCAAAGGCAATTATTGCTTTGCACTTTCAATTTATTTCCTATTTTTTACAACCTAACTTTGTGGAAAGGAGAAGGGGAACAACAGGTTATGGTGAGTCCGTTGGGAGCACTTTTCTTGTGTCAGTAGCTCAGCTTTATCTCTCAATCTCAAATAATTTTTAAAATATTTGTATGAAACAAATATTCGTATAAAACCCACTTTTTGTGCTTTGCCGAATAATGTATTTGTATTCAGGCACACCCCTATGCTATAGTCAATATTTGTTCAACTTTTTGGCATAATATACAGAATTGCACATTCATTGTCACATTCAGGTGTTAACAAATAGTTTTGCCCAATACAGCCTGCCTAGGTATTGCTAAAACAGATAGATCGGTTACAACAAGACCCTGAGCAGGCCTCTACATCCAGTCTGGAAACCCCCTCTAGAAGCACCCAAAACCCCCAATAGAAGAAGAACAATGCTATTTTTTTTCCCTTCAAGTGGTGTGACTGGCAGGTTTTTGTTCGCTATATGCAATCCAAAAGTATCTGCATTTACAGTTGTATTAGTTACTTGACATGTGCATCTGAGTCAAGGCAAGCCATGCTAATGGCGGGAAAGGAAATTACATAAATATTGTAGCAATGTCCTCTAATGGGACCAGTATGAAGAAAAACAGCTACAAACTATGTCTCCCCATAAGAAAGAGAAACCAAGAATGAAGAGAATTTGAAATGAAAAGAAGAGGCAGAATCGCAAAAACCTGCCTGTCTGATGTCAACACTATCTGTTTCCTATAGAATGTTTACCTCTTTTGTCTCTTTCACTTCCTCATACTCTCTCTCTCTCTCATACACACACCTTGTTTTATCTGTTCCCTAGATACTGCCATCACAGGATGTCAGCATTCCTTACACCACCGTGTGAGGTTGTGGGGTGTCATTGTTCTTTAATGAGAAATCAGTGTTTGTGCATGTGCCTCCAAGTGTGAAGTTGTCAATGTGTTCTTGCCTTGCTTTGCGTGTGTGTGTGTGTGTGTATTATGTCAGCAAGAGAGAGTATGTCCATAATGGATGAAGAAGAATTACAGAAAGTGAAACTGTTTATTGGAAAGAGAATTGAAGGGACTACCAGAGCTGGTGACAGAGGCAAAACAGTGATTAAACATAGAAAAGGAAGCCAGAAATAGAAAGTCTTTGTCAGTTGGACTTTAGTGTTTTGCTGCTGATGCTTCAAGGCTGGCTGTTGAGGTTTGAGAAAGTACGCCAGTAGTAATTTCAGGAATTAAAAAAAAGAAAGAAAAGACCATCAAATATGAAGAAAAGATTGTGAGTAGCAAGTGTGGGCTTGCATTAACACTAGTGTTACACCTGAAGAATAGAAAAACAGCTCCATCTCTTCCTCATTGTCTTCTTTTCTGCTGGAGTCTTTCTTGTTATAATCATAGCAATCGCCTTATCAAATTCTTATGGGTTACTTTTTAGTCACTCCACACCATGTCTCCTAAAGAATCAGTTCATATGTAACCAATTTGCATCAGTAAGGAAAAGTATAGGAAATGTTAAGTCAATGGGCAGATATTGTCCAATGGGCTTGTCTGAGCTTGTGTAGAGTACTGTTTATCTGAGCAGGTCAGTAAGAGCTGTCAGGGCTCAACCGTACAAACCGGCAAACCAAACAATGAACTGAAAGCCGCACAGTGCTGCAGACTGGGTTGTTGAGTTTGATGAATCATTTTATTCAGTGTCAGCATCAACAATATTGCTTAATGGAGCTTTAAATTACAGGGTAGACAGGGTAGTGTTGTTATGATAGCCATATTTTTGTGTCATTCCAATGCTACATTTAATATCTAAAGAAGATTTAACACTTGGGTGCCACAAGAAATAAGAAACAACACTGTGCTATGTCATATAACAAGATTCTTCAAGGGTATTTGACAGCTTTATAACAGCGTTTCTGCAAAGATGATGTCATTTGTCCATCTCTGTCAGCTCTGTAAGCCAAATTGTCCATAATCCTGATATGGTGCCAGGATTATTTAATGCTGTTTCCATGTTTTCACCTGTTTGACTGGCTGCTGCAGGTCTGTCAAGTGTCACACTGAGGCTCTGTCAACTCAAGTCCTTATGTCTTTTCTCAACTATCAATAGTAGTAAAGAAGAGTTAGGTAGTTTGATGTAATAAATCTGTAAGGAACATGCAACAAGGAAATGTGTTTTATTACTGGTTGCACACTGGCAATTACAAATGCCAGGTCATATATACCAAGTGTCAAGTGTGGGGAAAATGAATTAAAAAATAATGAGCTGGAGTCTTACTCACTGTAGGTCTGAGAGGACTAAATATTTCTTTTTTTTTAATGTCAGTCATTACTGTTTCTCCTCGTCATGGTCTGAAATGGAAGCTGAATGAGCATGTCTGTACAGCTGCAAGCCTCACTGAGCACAGTTCACAGGAAAGGGAGGAGAGCTGATGGAAAGGGAATCAGACAGAGATGATGGCTGTGAGAAAAAAGTGACGGAAGAGGAGAATAGGAGAGAGAAGTTGAACCACAGATCGGGATCAGATTTTAATCCGTCAATTAGGCCGAGTGAAACAGAGAGCTGTTCCCTCAAGCACCCCCTCCCTTCCCCTCCCTGTGTCTAGCTCATTTTCTCCTTTCTTCTCTCTCCTCCAGTAGCTCTGTGGAATGTGGACTAGTCTATTAGACATCAATACAATGCCTCCTGTGTCCCCTGTGAGGGTGCAAATAAAAATGGTTATTTTTTTGTTTTTCTTTGTTTTTATGTCACATTTGGTAAGAAATTGCAAAGAAGACAGACTGCTGCTTACATCTGTAACTCTACCTCTGTTGATAACATTAGTACTATGGTAATTTTAACTTCCTATAAAACAGATATGATTTGAAATCAAAAAGGGGCAGAGGAAGGGAGAAGCTAAGATAATAGCTAGACGGGGAGACGAAGAAGAGCAGCTTAAAGGTCCAGTGTGTAGTCTTTAGTAACATCTAAAAGAACAGACTTGGTAAAAATTGAATAGATTATTTATAAGTATATCTTAATTAGTGTCTAATCAGCTGAAAATAATAATTGTTGTGTTTTCATTTCCGTAGAAATAAGCCCTTTATATCTACATGGGAGCGGGTCCCCCTCCACGGTGGCCGCCATGTTGCATCGCCATGTTTCTACAGTAGTGCAGAACGGACAAACCTAACACTGGCTCCAGTGAGGGCCTTACACGTTTTAGATTCAGTGGGCGATTACTGGAAATGCACCGGTTTTAAAACGAAGAAGAAGAACGGACCAAACATTTTGTATTGTGAAACGTTTTCGAAACCAAAATCTGATAAATGGAGCTTATTTAGAAAATCACAGGAGCGTGAATTGTCGTCGTCAAAGAAACGAAAACACGAAGAAGCTAAATGAAATCGGGAAAAGCAACGGCATAAAACGAGGATAAACTCAGATGGAAATCCCTGATGAGAGAAATGTTTGCAGACTGACGCCGAAGTTTCCTGTTTACTGCTGGACAGGTAAGAGTGTAATGTATATTTATTTTGCCCTGCTGGTAATGGTTCAAAACCTAGATGATGTACAGTGTTTATTAGCAGTACATTAGTTTCCCTGAAAAGAAACGCCGCCACGTAACGTTAAATATTAGCACACTTTAGCCTCAGTTTGTGCCTCTCATGGAGCTGGTGGTCTGAGACAACAGGGAGGCGACGTCATGCTAATAACCCAACGATTTATTCATTTTCTGTGACAGTAAGACAATACATTTTTGATTGATAACTAAGATATTTAGCGCTGGTTATGTGCTAAAGACAGTAAGTCAGAGTAATGAGTTAATGTGAAAGATAAACTGAGAAGTCTGCTCATCACCGAGTTAATACATCCTGTGAATTTATATTTATATTTTTCACAGTGCTCCATGATTTTATTGTTTGCTTCTAATTTGTCATTTAGGAGCACATGTACACATTGGAGGGCAAAGTTAGCTTATAGTCCAACACAAATAACGTTTTCCCCGTTTCAATGTTGAAAAACATGTAATTACTACCAGAGTTTTAATTTTACATTTATCAGTCAGAAGTGGAATTTTTCTGTTATTTATTTTGCTGTGTTTATCCAGGCCAGCCAAGGCTCCCAGCATCTTAGGACATAACATAATGTATTACAAGGGTTTGTGACTGTGTCATAAAGCACTTATTTTCTTGATGTTGCTGTTGTTTCTCCAGCTATGAGAGAGGTCCTGTAACATCGATGCATGGTATTGCCTTTATCTTCATCCTAAAGTGACTGTGTAATAGGTCAGGGGTATTTCACCATGTGCCATTGATGGCTGGGAGTACGTTGGTTTTCATTACAACCAAAGACAACAAAAGTTGATTTCATTAAATAGCTACTTGTCTCTGACTGAAAGTGTGTTAATCAATTACATAATCTGATCTAGTCTGTTGTTGGCATGAAAATCTGCATGGAATAAGGTTGAACAGTTTCTGGTGAGCACATTAGATAGATAGATAGATAGATAGATAGATAGATAGATGATTTATAATAGTAAGTTCATTAATTTGTGCTGTTTTATTTTTCTCAGGCTTCCACAGAAGCAGTTTTCCATGCAGCTGCTGCTCTACACACAGCTCCTGGAGCAGATGAGGAACAGCAGTTCCAGTGAATCATGGGTGTTGTTCCTGCCATGAGAACATCTTCATCTAGAGCAGTAAATTGAATACCTTTGGTGTGGTTTTGGTCTGACCCTTGTCAGCCATTATATATGCAGCAATTTGCTGGGAGCCGGGAGGTGATCGGATAAGTTTAATCACACTGCTTTTAGTGTTCAAACAGACTAATGATTTGATAGATTATTCTGTCTTTATCAGAATCAACTCTGAAGAACACAGAATAAACTGTCAATATGTTTGTGTTTGAAAAGTAAAAGCTGCACGTTTATGTTATCCTTTTATTGTCCAGATTGAAAAGGATGTCCAAAAATGTTTCTGTTAAATAAAAGATATTTTTATTACAAATGTCATTATTCTTAATTCTTTATATTTTTATTTTGTGGTTCAAACTAGTGAATTATAGTTAACATAACGTGTAGTGGCAATGAAAATTAATCCATAACATGTACTACAGTGCCCTTTTCTGAGGATCAGTGGTATTCCAACATCACTACTGTTTTATGTTGCTTTCTAAATATAAATAATGACAATATAAATTAATGGTGGAAGTGGTAATGACAATATACTGACTGCAGGGAAATACTGTCATTGTATAAGTATATATTAATATGTTTATCATTGCAATTATCACAGCACATCTGATGAATATCTTTTATTTGGTAAACTTGCACATTTAAGTTGAACAAATGTGAATATATATATAAACAAAAAGTTTAATAATTATTCTGAAAATATATAAATATGGAAAATGTATAGAACAAGTATAAAATAAATAAAATATCAGAAATGTAACAAATAAATATGAGATGATTTGATGCCTTGATGATGAACAGGCAGGTGTGCGAGTACCTGAGATACTGTGTGGACATTCCAGAGGACCTGGAGGGAAACTCAGAGGCCAGGTGTGAAACCAGTGTGATGTCTTTGGAGGACCAGGGAACTTGTCCCTGATCCTCCAAACACAGCAACTGGGGATGACAAGTCGGTTTCCCTGGCCTAAAGAGCCATGCTGTCAATAGATGAAATGTCTATAGGCAGCATAATGGTACTCCCAGTTGTCATCCCCAGGCTTCCTGGTTTGGCCAAATACCATAATGTCCTCCCAGTACCGCCTGTGAATGCATAAAAAGCATTTTCAAGACAGTACTGGGAGAAGTGCAGTATTATTACTACACAATCTGCAGGGTACTGGCCACAGCATTTCGTTACTTTTAACGTTTGATAACTTTAAAAGTAACGTTTGATAACGTTAAAAGTAAAGTTAGACTTTAGACTTTACTTGGCTTCCCGGCTCATTTTAAAAAGATGAGAGAAAGAGAGAGAGAGAGAGCAGCTGTGGTCGAGTGAGCTAGAGGGTGAATGAAGAGAGGGAGCGCTAATAACGTTAGTGAGGAAGCCGGTGAATCTGATTGATAAATGTTATTTTCTGATTGTTTCACAGCGGTTAGCTTCTAAAGCACAAACACACCCACACACCTCTTTAAACCTGCAGCTGTGCGCTGCACTGCCTGATTTGGTCTGAATACGGGCTAAACAGAACAGCGAGGCGGATTACAGGCATTGTACGCCTTGAACGGGCTGTGTAAAAGGGGTTACTGACTCACATTACACTGATAACACATCAAACTATACAGACTACAGTAATGTAAAGCACAGAGCTGCTATGTAAATACCACTTTGTGTTGTATTGGCATTTTTAATATCGTGCAGAACGGGTAGGAATATGATAAAATAACTGTATAAATAACGTCACAAACCTCAGTCGCTTCGGTCCCTTTGGAGGGTTTCCAGCCTCTTTCCCTGCTTCCGCGGTGCCGGTGTTTGCTCTTCTCCCTCGCCTGGCCCTGCCTGCAGCAGAACCGCTAACTCACCCTCTTCCTCCTCCTCTAACCTCCAGTACTTGACTCTGCAAACGGATAATAAAATATGTAATGTTATCCTGCCAACGCTATCTCGCTATCAATAATGCCTAATGTTAGAATAAAATAATGTAAGTTTTGTTTAGCATGACATTGCTAATGTTAGCTTGTATTACCAAAACAATAAAACACTCATAACTGCTATCTTACTTGTGAGCTATAACCTATAGTATTATAAACTAAATAATTAAATAACATCTTCACCTCATCGCTTGACTTGTTAGAAATGCTTGAAGTTGTTGTGGACAATGACATCTTCAGCAAATAGCTTCTTGTCCTTGAAGGCCACCGTAGCTTTTGTAATCTCTCCAAAGTCTTAGGGAGGGGAGGGGTGAGCCGCGGAGTGCTTCAATCTAGAACCTCACCGTTAGAGGCCGCTAAATACCACACATATTACACACTGGACCTTTAAAAGCAGACAGAGAGGGAAGGCGAGAGGTAATGGATTATCAGGAATCTGGAAATGTTGCAGTTCATATAGGCAAAGCTCATATCCACAAAGCACACAGAGAAAAACGACTAAAGCTAGCAGGATGAGAGAGTCTTTGCTTTATTCGGGGGGTGACATTTCTTGTGAAAGCAGGAATAAAAGAGAAAGATGGGGGGGGTTAAAGAGAATAGCAGAAATCCTTTTGTTTAGAGTGACATCTCACCAAAAGAGTGAAGCAGCAACAGAGAAATCAGCGTTTTGACAATCGCATACCTCCAAAATCAAGACGCAGAAAAGCCCGACAGAGAAAAAAGAGATATCACTCTGTTTGAAGTGATATATCTCCAAAACAGAAGGTAAAGAGAAACAGAGTGGGATGACAGCAAAGCTTTATCATTCTATTAAATAATACACTAATACACTGAAATTATCTGTCCAGTCAACTGCTTTGTTCTTCGACACACAGACGCACGCACACACATATATACATATATGTATCTATATTTATCTTAATCCTTAACTTCATACACATACACGCACCATTTGGAAGGTATAGCCGGAGCAGTGGATGGTACACCCACACACTGTCTGGCAGTAGACTTCCATGTGAAGTGACAGCAAGGTCACCATTGGCATTTTAACTGCTGACCCATTTGTCTGGATGAGGAGCATTCTCTTTGTCTGACAAACACACACACACACACACACACACACATTTACAAGCATACACAAAAAAAAGTATTATTTAAATCACAGCTACACTCGTTATTGAGTCAGATATTCAGATTCAACACACTTTTTTCCTATAAATAACAAACAAAAATTCATTTTTCTTGCACTGTTTATTGCATCTATTTACCTCTATGCACACACACAACTAGAGCTGGTGTATGAGTGTGTGTGTGTGTGTGTGTGTGTGTGTGTGGTAGTCACTGCCTACATGACCCCAGGGTGCTTCACTTCATATTCAGTCGGTTCAATCGATCTTGACACAAGTAGTATTAGATGGAAACACATGAAAACAATAGAATTGGGTTATAAAAGGCTCTATGTCCGTTCTTCTCCTTCAGAGCATAATTGTGAATGCATCGTTGTTGCAGCTGCAGGGAAGAGTGTGTATCTGGTTTGCAGGCAAGTACAGCAACCTTTTTCAGTCACTCTGCACATGTTTGGAAGGTTTGACCTATGTGGGTTTTCTAAAGCTGATACAGATATTCTTAAACTAAAGCCCCTGGCAACTTTGAATTTTTCACCCTGATTAAAATGAAATTATAGGGGAAACATTTTGAATTAAATGAAAATTTTAAATGAGAAACGGTCAAATATTCACAGCTAGCAACTTCAGTTAAGAAATATGAGCATTTTTAAAAGCCTTATCGGTCAGGTTATCTTCACTCCATGCTTCCTGCTTCAAAATTCCTCGGTACTCACTTTGCTGTATCGACTTATTTAATGTACCTAGAGTTTATGCAGTGAAACAGTGATGTGTTTGTGTGTGTGTGTGAGAGAGACCATGTCCTCTATCTAAATGTGTAATAATAAGTTGGTGTTCAGCGTGTGTTAGACTAATCTCTTACCCTTGAACTACTGTCTACCTGCACAGCCATAAATCACCCTGAGTGTGAGTGTGAGTGTGTGTGTGTGTGTGTGTGTGAGAGAGAGAGAGTGAGCAAGTGAGTGACTGTAATAAATCACTTTCCACAGGTTTCCTCCAGTGCTGTGCTGTATTACACTGATTATAGAAAGAGAGAGAAAGAGATAGATAGAGAGCATTAAACAAGGAAGGAAAGAGTAAAGGCAAAGCAGAATGGGAATGAAGTAAAGGGAGGGATAGGGAGTGGGGAGGTGAAAGGGGGGGGGGGGATAGATATGGCTGTATGTGGACCCTCTCATCTCTGAAGTCCTCATTAACACCAATGCAGACACACACACACTAAAAACACACAGTTAGATGTAACAGCTGGAACCCCCTAACCTTGGCAGTGTTCATGTCTTACACCAGGGACTGGAACCCATAACCCTGTAACCCTGTCTATCCACTTAGCCCTCTGTACCATCCACTCATCATTTCACTTGTCAGGTTAATACCAAACATGTATCTGTTGAGATGTGTCATCTAAATATAATTAGAATAATCTAGCATTTATGTACAACAGTTGAGTAAATACAGTGGAAACAGCTTACAGTGATCACGATTACAGTGATCAACCGATTATATGGATCAAAAAGTTCAGGACAGAATCATTCCTATACTGTAGTCTGCTTACAGTGTTCATTTCGGGTCTTTTCATATATGGAAACCTTTGGGGGAAAAAATTTTTAACTACAGTAATTCTATTTTCTTTTACTCTCATAGTACATATATGATGTGTATTTAGTGGCTGCGGTACCATTATTAGGCGTTGCACCACCTCCGCAGGGTTGTGTGGAGGTGCGGGGTGTGGGTGATTATTTTTTAACCACCGTGAAACAATCAGAAAATAATGTTTTCACTCAACCACTGCTTCTCTCCCTCTTTCTGGTATTTTTTAAAATGAGTCGGGAAGCCGTCAGCAAAGCCTAACTTTACTTTTAATGTTGTCAAATGAAGAGAAATGTCCTCCCCTCTTCCTAGTAATGTTTTTGTCTTCTCCCAAAAGTTAATCCTGGTTCAACTCCCCCCGCAGCCTAAACGCACAACTCACAACCTGTCTGCTACTAGCTGCTGTGTGCATGTTGAAATCATGACAGGACAAAGAAAAGGAAAAAGTCATTGTCTCTCAATGGCAGTAGTCTCCTTGAAGCTTGTGACAAACTGCCAAAAACGAGCCAACAAGATGTAGCAGTCAAACAACAAGCGTTTACGTGATCACTATAAGCGGTTTCCTGTACTGCAAATATGGAGAATAATACTGAATAAAAATGCTGTTGAACTAAAATGATAATAAGTTGTTACTTCAGATATGTATGACATTACAAATGCCAGTCACATCATGTAAATATGCATACACATGGATTCTGACCATTACCACACTATTAGACTACAGTTTTTGTTTTATGTAACAGAGGGGGAAATGGTTTACTCTTCTTCTACTGACATAACAGCTTTAGCCTGAGTGAAAAGTGGGTGATCATAAACAGAGGACAGTGGAAATCAGATGTGAGTACAGTGCATATTCACTGTGATAATAACCACAGACTGAACGGCACATGTCACATGTCACAGCCATTCAGGCAACATGTGACACTCCAATCAGGATAATTATGAGTAAGTGAAATATAGACGATTATTGGAAATGGTGATCCACATACTACCATCTGTTCTGCCCTGCTGCACAGACACACACAAACACACTTACACACACAGGCATACTTGATGACTGCCATGCACACATACGCATCAATATATACATAATATGCACACACAGACACTGAATGCATTGCATATGTGTTGACACACACACACACACACTGTGTGTAAGGCAGAAAGATAGTGAGCTGGTTAAATACAATTTATGGGCACATATACAGTACACAGACATGGGAAGATTAATGCTTTCATTGACAGATGAAGGATGGATTTCATTTCATTTGGTCAATGAATAGACCAACTTCCCACAACAGAAGTTGGGAAAAGCACTAATCTAGCACATGGTCTCATTCCAATCCTGTATTTTATTTATTCCCATTCCATCTATTCCACCACCATTGCTTGCATACAGTATAAGTGAGGGATTTTAGGCCGATACGACATAGTAAACATTATAACATACTAACACTGTAACACTCTTTCGACAGTGAGAATCTGAGCCTGACTGATTATTACTGAAACATCTCAAACATAGAACATTTTAGTGAAAGTCCTGCCGCAGGGGAAATGGTGGAATGGTCTCAGACATATTTCTATGTGTCAGATTGCAGATTTTGTCCTGGTGAGATGAGATTCAATACAAGCAAATGAGTTGAGAAAATTGCACAGAATATAGCCGTGATCATTAAGGTCTGATTACTGTACTGATCTTCCTTTCAGCATGCTGAATGCACCAAATTTCCCAAGCAAATTAAATGAATGTTAAATAACCATTGGCATATTTTGAAGCCAATAGATATAACATCTCTTTCAACCATGTGACCCAATTCACCACTATATACTCACACTTTTTCATTATATACCGATGTTGACTACACAGTCAGTTCATATTAGTTCATATACACAAAACTGATGTACTGTTGTGTTTTGCACTGTTGCAAAGCACTAACTGATGATGAGAATGACTGTGACTTTATCACACCATTACTAATTTCATACATTGTTAATTACAAGAAAAATATGTATTTGTAAATATTTATTAATGTATTTATTTATTCTCAGAGGTGTTGTTATAGTCATCACACCACATTTTGACTGTTGTTATTTGGTGCTCCATTGCATAATGCATTAGAAAACAACAGTCACCTCATCCAAAAACTGAGCAATTTTAGTGTACATGTTGGCATCCTATGTGTAGGATTTGAAAACCTCTAGTTTTGGCAACCTTGAGTGCTAGTATTAAAAAAAAAAGAAAAGAAAAGAAAAACACACTCATGTTGATCCATGTTACATAAAATTACATAAAAATAAAGATCCTAGATATAGGGGATTTTTTTTTTTCTTTTATTATGGTGTTTTTCCAATGTACATGCTCATGCACAGCTGGAATTAGTACATAGACATAATGAGATGGTAGCTGAGCCAAAATAACTGAAACAGACATATAGGATGTCCCTTGCTGCTGTCCTTTAGTTTCCTCACACAGATCATAGAGAGTGAGCAGGTGTCTCTCTCAAACAGAGGAGGGAATCTTCAAATCATACTGCACGAGGAAGCATACTGGCTGTCTAAATTAAACACTCTTAGCTGTAATGGCTCGAATGCGTTTACTGCATTTTATTTACTGCTTTGTCAATATTGTTCCAGTGCTGTGTTAATAGTGCCATCTGCACACACTTTACACAGTAGCTTTTTGTATTCCACTCCCTCTAGCACTGGTATGACAGGAGAGGTAGACCAGGACCAGGGGGGATGCTTGGGGTTCTTGTAAGGTCAGCACATGACACACACACACACACACACACACATATATACAGAGAGAGACTCAACTTGGAGGTCACTGTCAGCCCTAAGGCAAAAGTAGAGCAGTCACTCACGACGCGCAGAGAAAGACGTATTTGTGTGTGTGTGTATGTGTGTGTGTTTGTGACCTGGTTCATCAATGTGGCAGTGTTTTCACCAGACACTATTGTGTGACAGGGATTGCTCTTTTTTGTAGCAGGTCACACACACATGCATAAAAGCATGGCTGACAGAAATTCTCACACACACACACACACACACGCATGCACGCACGCACGCGCTCTTACTCCTCTGTGTGCAACATGAAGCAGCCATCTCCTGGCCTCTGAGTAGCCTCAGGCCCAGTAGGCTGTTCACACTGTACATGTTAATGGATACAAGCTCCATCTATTGTTTAAAAGATGAGAAACAGACAGCAAAAATAAGAGGATGTGATAAATAGAGAGATTAAGAATATTCATATTATATAGTCAGACAGGCCACAAATGTTTTTGACTTCCACTGTTAGAGCTCATCACTCTGTACTACAGTACATGGCCATGGCCATGGTGTTGTTGCTTACAGTCAGAAGTGGGTGGAAAGGAGGACAAAAATAAGAAGTCAAGTTCAAAAGGTTTACAATTGTTTTAAGATGTTTTAAAGTGTAAATGACATTATGATTAATCGCATCAAAGTAAACTTCTATATGCCACATTGCTCCAAAACCTCATTAGAACTAGTCAACAATGGAATATCACTAAACTATAAAAGATGAGGACTATTATGTTTAGAGGCT
The DNA here is from genome assembly GCF_963924715.1 of Thunnus thynnus. NCBI lineage: Eukaryota > Metazoa > Chordata > Actinopteri > Scombriformes > Scombridae > Thunnus > Thunnus thynnus. The sequence goes on from NC_089519.1 coordinate 16,893,983, forward strand.
TTAAAGCAGTGTAATGACAAGAGATGTTCCAGCAGACCAACTGACCCAAAACTCATTTATAGCAACATATTGCATCAGGGCACGGAGAGGCTCCAAATTGTACAAATGGGATGTACGTATAGTGGTTTGATTTATGTCACAGGAGAAAACATGAAACTTTAGCTCATCTTGGTTTTGAGGGGTGCCCAGGCGGTGTAGAAGAAATAAAAATTGCCTAACACCACAAGGACTTGGATTCAGTCCCTGGCTGTGGTACTTCTGGCATGGTCGTATGCTCCCATTACTTTTCAGCCAAGTGAATTTATGGCTTGAAGCTAACTTACTCATGGGTTTTAGGACTAAAAAGTGGACTGCTTTAAGCCTTAAAGTGGAGCCAACTATTCTTTGAACATGGGGTATGTTTGTGATTGTGGCCCTTACTCATGCCTTGACATATGCTGGTCTGATGTTAGTGGAGTAATTGATAGCTCCTCCTCTCCTCTACTGGACCCCTGTATGTGAATGCTGAACACACATTCAAAATGGCAACTGTAGCTACTTCTCTCTCTTAGTTTGAGAACTCTAAGACGCCGTTATCAAGATGAAGAAGCCAATCATTGTTGTAACTTGGAACAAGACGGGTGACAAATTAAAGGAAAAACAGACATAAAGTGTCTTAGTAAGGTGGCCACCATGTGCCACCAGAACAGTTTCAGTGCACCTTGGCATTGATTCTACAGTCTCTGCAACTCTTTTGTAGGGATGAACACCATTCTTCCAAAAGATATTCCCTCATTTGGTGTTTTGATGATGGTGGTAGAGAGTGTTGTCTAACATGTCAGTCTAAAATCTCCCATAGGTGGTCAATTTGGTTGAGATCTGGTGACTGTGAAGGTCATAGCATATTATTCACATCATTTTCATACTCATCAAACCATTCAGTGACCCCTCGTGCCCTGCGAATTGGGACATTGTCATCCTGGAAGAGACCACTCCCATCAGGATAGAAATGTTTTATCAAAGGATAAAGGTGATGACTCAGAGCAACTTTGTATTGATTTGCAGTGACCCTTCCCTCTAAGGGGACAAGTTTATGTACACTATATACTAATAATGAACCAAGTAGTATCAATAACCTTGATAATGACTCCCTGCCAGTCAGTTAGAACTGAAGAAGCCCCTTGGATGAGAGGCAAAACATCTTCAAGTATCCACAACCAAGTCCAGTTGCCCTTGATTAAACCCTCCTTGGATCAGCAATTAATGAGCAGTTATCAGCTGAAAGAACATACAACAGGAAAGGCCAAAATGGCTTCTGAAATTCACTGATAGGTGTTTTTTTTCTGAAGTGCTTCAGAGAATTGCTTTTTCAGGACTAAAATGAATAGAGGAGCTTAACAATTAGTACACAGGGAGATGGACATCCACAATGTTGATCTCACTATTTCCCTTTGTCTTTGAGAGATGAGGAGAGTGGGTTGGCTCACTGCTCTGCTCTCTCTGAGGAGGCAGAGTGTGGCTGTTGAAAGAGAGGGTAATGTATTGCTCTCTGTTGTGGTGTCCCCTGTGGATAGGCCTAATTTATGCCACACACACATGCAGAAATCATTCCTCCAAAGGACACATTAGCAGAAAAAAAAAAAAAAAACTGACGTCAGGGGACAGGATACACCTTGTATGTGCGTGTGTTTACGTATTCTTATGTGTGCGCAGTTGATTAAACACTTGTGTATATCATGGAAATATTGTGAGTCAACTATGTTTCCTTTCCCTTTCACTGTGGCAGTGTAACACCTGTTATGCAAAACACCACAGCCTGGATTAGCCTGGTTGCCAGATCCCATGAATCACAGGCGACACTTTTTGTTTAGCCATTCTGGCACTGCCCCTCTCACATGATTTCTATACATCAGTTGGTCAGTGTTAAACCAATCAGAATAGCACAGAAATCAAAACAAACTTCAAACCAAATCAGAACCAACAATAAAATTGTCAGTGTAGTGGCCGAATTTATGTTTTTATCTTTTGTTCTTTTACAATCTGTTTCTCCTCTACCCTCACATACATGTCAAGATTATATGTCTGAGTGTGTGTGACTAGATGACTTAAACATGTGTCTCTCTGTCATCATGGTTTTTACTGTAACTGTGCCCAGGGGACTAAGTGGCTTAACACTAGCTTATAGTCCACTAGAACAAAAGGCCGACATGATCTCACAGTGTCGTAAAAGAGAAAAACACAGATAATGAAGGATGGAGAGTGAAACAGACAGACTGGCGAGTCCAAAATCTAGCCCACTTAAGTTTGAGTTTCCTCAGTCTCCAGAAGATTTTTAAGGGGTGACCTTGACAAAACAAAATCTTCTGGTAAGAAAGAAACAATGGCAAAAGAGTCTTGTGATAGTTGTACTTTTTTCTCATTTTCTTTCCCTTTTCACAGAACCAAAATTATAGCCGCCACTGTGTTCATGCATGTGTAGGCAAGGGACATGATGGGGAGGATTTATGAGTGTGTATAGTAAATTGTCCAGGTTCAGTTGGAGTTATGGAACTGTGTTTATGTGTGTGTGCATGAGAGTGTAGACAAGAGAAAGAGGAGGAGGAGGGAGAGGGAGCATGCACCCTCATCTAATTAGCATGTATGTGATGGCCTGGCTTGACGCCTCGTTTATGGTTTGTTAAACACACACACATACACATGGACATTGCCTGTTTAGCAGAACAGTGACAATTAACTATGTACACATCCTCCCAATCCTAAACGATGCAGGTTAACATGGTCTCCCCGTCATAAACCCATGTTAAACTTTGTTACATCGTGTGAACTGCTTGTTTGTGTTAAAGTGAAATTCGTTTTGTCATCATTTAGAGACTGAGGAAGAACTAAGTGTCTGGCTTCCCTTTTCACTCAATGAGAGGTCTTGTATGTACTGAGCACCCACAAATAGATGTGGTTCTATATATAACCATAATGACTCAGAGAACCCTCTGATTTTGTAAAGTAACTCCACATTTTCTATGTAAAACTGCAGCCGTCACAAAATCACAAATCCCATCACTGATCGAGACATTAGATTGACATAAATTATATTCTGCTTAAAGTTTTCATCATATCAAACACTGTTTTTATGCAATTTATGGCTGACTTTTTGCCAGCAATAACTATTCAATGTATTTGCATTTTTTGATTGCCTCTTTATTGTAGTTTTCATTGTGACTTGTGGACTCTGCCTTTTCTGCGAGAGATTCAAATTTCCTACCTTTTCTCTCTCTCTCTTCTTTAGTTCTCTGTATTAAACAATGTGAGGTCATAAATCCTTTCAGCCTATGGTTTGTTAAGCTGCACTGTAAATAGATACACCAATCGCTCTTGATCTGTTGCATTTTTGACAAAGTAGCTCAAGGTGTGTTTGTTGCCCTCATCCATCAATATCTGCGATTTTCAAATGCAACTCTGGGACATGTAGTTGTAGATTGCACTCACCATTACCACCAATAACTGAAATTAAAAAAACTGAAATCTTAAGTGACAAATTTCATTGACAAATTGAAAAAAAAAGAATCCAAATGTGTCTGCTAACAGCACTGCATTTTAAAACTGTCTAGAGCGTCTTAGAGATAATTAAAAGGTCGATCAGAGGCCAGTGTGGCACTTATATATATAGATCATGTCATTTTTACAGCACCACATGTCGAACCATTAAAGATCTCACTGCAGTAGAGCAGTGGTCCTCAGTTTTTCAGTCTGACGTACCCCCACAGCTCTATCAGGTGAGCTCAAGCTACCCGTCATTGACACTACTCGTCACATTCCAAACATTAAAATTGACTCATAGCTTCTCTGCTTGCTTGCAACTAGTTTTCACACAATTAGTCGCAGCAAAGTGTTCAGTTGTTACAGCTGACTCAGTTTGGATGGAAGTGTGTCCTGTGCTCTCAGTCTGTTGTAGCTAATATTTATGTCTTATTTTAACGGTAGATATTCAAAAAATAAGCCTCACATTCATTTGTAATCATATGTGTATGTTTATTTTCCACTTTTCCATTTAAACAAATATGTGGATATGTACATTTTTACCAAATCATAATTTTGAGTTTTTCAGATTAGTTGAGCCACTCCACACCTGCCGAGGAGAACCCCAAAGGGTACTTGTGTTTCTCTATCTCGGTGATTGATTCCTGGTTGGAAATCACCATGCATCACAGTAATGAGTTTTGCTATGGTCTATGCCTATAGAAACCTTTTTGGTAAACGTGAATACAAGGAGTCAGGGAAAATGGGCCCAATCAGACATATGGCTCATTAAACCAGATATGTGCCGTAGGCATAATGTGCAACAGAAGGTACTGAGTATGTAAACATAAGCAAACCATTTGAGACAAGCATTACATCTGGAGATATTCTGTCTTCTGATTGCAGCCTCTTAGACATAATCTCCGCTTCACTCACTATGATCACAGCAAAAGGAATGTTGTCTTCCTTTCCTCTGTTCTGGGGAATGACAATAACCAACAGAATACCAATGGCTAACTGCTGGGTGGCCATTTCACTACTAATGTATGTGTATGTACCCTGTTTATGTGTCTATTCATGTGTTAGTGTGCCTGTGTGATTTGCATAAGAGGTGGAAGTAAGAAAAAATATTATTGTGAATGAAACGAAATGAAATATTCAAGAACGAACAAACACAAACTATTTTGACATAAACGTAACGACACCATCATCAATTACAACAATCATGGATGGATGGATGGATGGATGGATGGATGGATAGATAGATGGATGGATAGACGGATGGATCGATGGATAATTCATTAAGCTGACACTGGTTGATAACATACTCCAACTCACACACTTCATATTTTAAACTTTATTGATTCAGTTCATCATTGTCAGTCAGGTAATGCTGCTGATGTACATCTAAACTCTCTTTAGATGACTGAGAAGAGTGTGAAGTCCAGCAGCAGTCAGTTAGTCAGAACAGTCAGCGCTATGATTAACATGACATCCAAGTGTTTTGAAACTTCAGTTAATATGTGGTTGTAACTGGAAATTCAGTTGTAGTGGTCCAAATGTCAGTAAATAAAGAAATGTTAGAATGGTTTATAATATGAACACTGTATTTGTTATCTCAATTGTTTTCATTTTTGTGAGGGTTCTCTTCAAATAAGTTTGGTTGGATGAGGTTCAGATTTCAGTGTATGATGAGTTTTTCCTACAAAACTGTTTTGCTCCAGTTCTGTCCAAAAAGTGAGTTCTGATGATTTCTGCCAGAAATTGGAGCAGCTGGCCAAGACACTGTTGCGTCACTGCTATTGATTTTTATTCAGTATCATTATCAGTCCTCTACAGATGCTGTTTTGCTACAGAACATGAAAAACCTAAATTTGTGCACCTTAACACCACTTTATTTGAAATACTGTAGAATTCTGGTCTGTATTAGTGTTTCTAGTAGATATTGCTTCCTAACTTTACATGAGTTTTTTTCTCATCTTGTGTCCTTGTTTGCAGGGAAAGCTTAAAAGGCAATTACTGTCAAGATTTAGTAACTCCAACTTGATGATTTGCATGAAAATGTAAATTTAGTTGTCATTGATTTATCTAGGGAAAGTTTATGAAGCAAAGTAGAACACACCTACTGCGCTGCACAGCAGGAGGTGAACAGCAGTGTGGACGAGAGTTCACAGGAAAACAGGAGGAAAAATTAAAAGCAAGGAAAAAGACTGGAGATAGAGGCCACGAAAACTGAGAGAGTACAGAGCTAGCTACCTCAGGACAATACAGCAAACAGACCTGTAGACCTATGTGTGTTTAGGTGTGTGTGTGTCTGCCAAAACCAAGCCAAGCAGGGATGAAGAATGAGGAGGCACTGAAGGAGCCAGGTGTTCAAAACATACAGATACACACACACACACACACACATAATTCTCTCTCTCTCTCTGTCTCTCTCCCTACAACAGCTGCTAGAGATCTAAGGTTGCACTTGTTTTGTGTGACAAGGCTACTGGGTTAAAAAGCTCTGCAGATTTTTTCCATTCAGATGACATAAACCAGTCATTGCTAAAATACACTGGGGAGCTCTTGAGCCACCGTCTAACCTCAACCATGTCCTGTTCCTATCAAACAAATGTCTCTACTTTAAGCACTCAAACAAAACTCAAAAACAACAGAAAGACTACAGTGAAGTTTCATTTTTTTAACGTTTAATCCACAAAACTAAGTAATAAGTCATGCAATAGAATGTGCCTGATTGCAGCGCTTGCAGCTTGATGTGTTTGTTGGTTTGGTTGGTATCTTCTCCATGGTTTGAGAAAAGATGGACTGGTTTTTGCTTTGTCATTTATCTAACTTCCAACTGTTCTGCAGTCCAGGTTCTGTTGGCAGATTTCATTATGACAAAACTAAACAATAAGATGCAAGAGGCCATAAATTGCTGTGAGTTCTCCCATTTACAAACCATTATAATAAAAGTACTTTTTGAAAAGTACAATAACAACATAGCTGTTCAGCACCCAAACACCTGTTAGATGTTAGATGTCAGATGTTAGATGTACCTTGTGTATTTGGATACATTTACACTGAATATGGATAGAGTACAGATAGCCATATTTACAGAAATCATACATTATGCACACAAGTGTTAACATTTTCCACAGCAAACTGAATAATGAAGTCCTTTACATCGCATCCAACATTGCTTTTAGCTATCAAAGTGGGAGTTGCACTTGAAAACAGTGAGCATTGTCCAGGATTTTGTATAGTGCTCTTGAGTAGGGATTCATGATTCAAGCATTGCTTTGGGTATGGGGAGAATACAGTGTATTGCTGCATTCACCATATAGGAAAAATAATGTACTGCACTGTACTGTACACCTCAGGTTCTATTTGACACGATGTGTTACTCAGACAAGATATTCCAGTATTTTTCTTGCTTTTATAAAATGAAGTGAAAATGTACATAAATGTGTGCTAAAGGGTGGAAAAAGCAGCCACCAAGACTCAGTTTTGGAGTCTTGATGGCTTTATTTCAGACACTAGAACTCTTCTAGTTTTTTGAAAGTTGTTCTGCCGGTTATTCCCTCTTGATATGAATGCAGCATAACCTCGTTCCCTCAGGCACTATGGGGAAATGCCAGGAGGCACCTAGCCATTTGACAGAGTGAGTATTTATTTGCTAAATTATTTTTACTCCATTGATCAGAGTCTTAAAAGAATATTGTCTTGAGCCAGAACAACAAGCTCCCAGGCGGTCATAGCTGAGCTTAACACCGTGTCCCCACGGAGCCAACTGGACAGCTGTGTCGGACCCTTTGACAATCACGATATCTGTCTGTGACCCATTTACTGAAACACATACATGCAAACACCCAGAGTTGCATGGGTTAAAGTTAAAGTAGGCAAGGTTTGGGATTTTCTTTAGGCCTATAAGCAATATTTCAGTCTGTCTCGCTCTCTCTCTGTCTCTCTCTCCGTCTCTCCCTCCTTGCCTCTCTCCCTCCTTCTCTGTCTGTAATCCCAGTAACAATGTGTTCTACCAGGGTGTCTTTGATATGGAGATTGACAGAGACCGAGAGAGCACGCAAAAACAGAGAATGTCGACCAAGAGATTTTACTCAAACTCCAGAACAATGCAGGTGGATTTTAGGGGAAAGTCTGGGCCAGAGAAAAAGAGCCACCAAGAATGCATACTCTTGGTGGGGTGAAATATTATAGATCTTTCATGATGAGGTTATGCTTTTCTTCTAGGGGGGGGGGGGGGTTCAGACCAGCTGAGATTGAAATCTTGCCTGGCATGCTAATCACAGACTAGGATATTTAAGTTCTTGTCTATTCAGTTTGTATGAAGAAGATGTGGTGGTAATGGTCCAACCACTATGTGTTGGTGAAGGCTTAAATTGAATTTGAATTATGATTTCTGAATGATTTCTTACCATTTCCATGTCAAAAAAATACATGATTTGCTGTTTTATTTGGCAAACTGCAAATGGCCACTAGACATGCATGATGTAATGTTGTAATGTGGTAGCACACTAAGCTAGCAGTTAGAGAGACTGGCTTGTAACTGAGTGTCTGTCTAAGTCTCAGGTTTGACCTCAACAGCTGTCAAAGTGTTCATTGACATCACACTGAGCAGCTACCTGCTGCTCTGGAGCAAAATAGAGTCAACTGCCTTAAAGCTTGACCTGGCTGCATTTGAAACAGCAGTAACATGTGACTCTTTGAACTGTAGTTTCTTCAAGTCATTCAAGGCAACGTTATTAGTCTGTGCACAGTGCAGCCATGTTTCCATGCCAGTTTAACAGTAGTTCATTTAAAAGGATTGACTTTAAATTAACATAACTTACTATCCCGCATTTCTTTCTTATTTGAGTGGAACTTCTTTCTCAAGTTTTCTTTTTTCACACAACTACTTTCACTTCCACTATTTTCAGTCTGAATGCAACACCATGAATGCCTTTGAGGAGACTCAAAGGTTTTGCATGGGGCCATTCAGTACAAGTATAAACACTTTTGATCCTGGATGTGGTCAGATGACAGTTAGTACAACCTAGTACCTTTAAAGCATGCTCCTGGCGTAATCACACCCTATAAGCTAGGAGAACCCTGTTTTCCTTTCAGTCATCCTAACCTTCTTATTATTTCGTTGTGTTTCTTCACTCTAAATGCTTCTACAGAAACACCCTTTCTTTATCTGGTTTTATCATCCTTTCACTTCTTTTGTTATTTCCCCTTCACTTTTATCTTTAGATCTGCCTTTCATGAATTTCTCCTTCTCTACCACTCTCTCTACCTTGTCATTTCCAGATAGACTTCCGCTCTAGCCCTGTAATACATTCTCATTCTGTTTGTTTACTTTCACATGTAGCATGCTGTGTGTGTTTTCAATGCTTTGTTTGTTTCAGAATCTTTTTGTGCGTGCTGAAATGTGGGTAGCCTAGTATGCTGTTGTACATCTCTGTGCATGTGTATGTGCACCAGTGTTTGTGTTTGTATGCCTGTGCGTGTCCTTCAGGCAGTATCTGATTTCGACTACTGAGAGTAGAGTAGAGTGGCCCGCCCCTACCAGTGGGACTCCCAAACCCCCCACCCCCCAAAAGATAGGATGAGACGGTACCATTTATACCATGGTACTCAGAGAGTGAGGCTGTTGGGTTCAGTGACACAGCTCAGATAATAGCGAATAAAGCATCAGAATATAACATCAGCAGCAATGTGTGTTAACACACAATGCACAGGCCGCGAGTTCACATGCAATTGGTCATTTTTTTTCATGGATAGGTTATGATACACGGTGGTGTTACTTGTGAATGGAGCCACGCTAACTTACTAGCTTGTAGCTAACTAGCCCGTGTTGCCAAACGTCTCACGTCTGCTGTCCACCTGTAAACACTGGCAGCCAAGTTAAACACAGACAGGTGTTTTACTGTTTTACCGGACTGTTTCTCTTCATACTCACGTCCTGTCTTAAGTATGCAATCTGGGGCACAGCCTGAGGCTGTTGATAGGATAATTTTCCTTGCACAAAACCTGTAAGAGATGTACAAGGCTACATAGGAGGAACTATTTTGTTTGGTAAAGAACCGTCTACCTCATTCAGAAACTTTGTCAGAGCATGTAAGCCTGCTGTTATTTCTGTTCTGTTTACAAGGGTACCTGTATTTGTACTCTATTTTAATCAGCCTGTTATTGTTGTTGAAAACAACTGAAGGAGCTTTGTCAGAGATAGGCCTATTTTTATTAAATATAGGCCCATCCTCATCTAGCCCAGCTTCCCCAAAGCAGTCAACCAAGGGGAAACACTGCACAGGCACACAAACGCATGCATCAATTATTCCATGTATTGTTTGATTATGTGGAAACCAATATCACAATCTCTCTTTTCTTGGAGTTAGTTGAGACCTTAAGCTGAAACCTTGAAAGATTAAATATGCAACTCCTCAGAGTGGAAACCTCTGGCTAGCAGATGTTTCCAGGCTAAACAGTCCCTTGTTTTGCTTTGCTTTGCTTTGCTTTGTTTTGACTGTAGCATGTGATGAATCAATTTACTCTGAGGCAAGTAAGAGCATTTTCGTCAATTTCTGCTTTTAATATCAATAAGTAGATTGGTAACAATTTCACATGCATAAAAATGCTCCAATTTTTACACCCAATGTTTCTTGAAAGATTAGGATGCAAATATTGAGGAGCAGGTGGATGAAGGCATTGTACTGTCTGATATTTCCATTCACCATCTTGGGAACAATGAGAACACATTCAGTTCTGTCTTGGTGAACTCAACAAAGATGGAGTTAAACCCATCCAGTGGTAAAAAGTACAATTAAAATGTCTCCAATCATGACACGAACATATTTGTGAAAGGATAATTCAGGTGATATTTATATGATTTATATTGTTTTTCTTTTATTTTCTTATTGTTAAGAAATCCCATGAAAAGACCAAAACCAACAATGAATTGATCTGCTGACTAACAAGTATTATGTATGCATCCAAAGCCTGATATATCTTATTACTCTGTGCCGTAGGGCTCCATCCATGTTCCTTCTTTAACCATGAACACACACACTGTAGTTTAATTTGACTCAATCCCACACACACTGTCCTGCAGCGGGAAATACTCCATACAGCACCAGTTGTGTTTTTTACAAGACAGAAAAGGGCTAGAAGAAGAAGAAGAAGAAGAAGAAGGGGGGAAAATGTTATAATAATGTAATGTTAAGTAATGACATTTTAGACACACTAAAATAGTGCAAACAAGCTGATGTTGAACAAGAAAGATAACATTCTAGATATGTTTCTTACATGATTTCAAACATTTACCAGTTTGTACAGAAATTTGGATTGCAAATGCTGAATTTCTTGGACCACTTGCTAATATTTAATACCTTTAAATTTAGCCATGTTACATATTGACAACTCATTGTGTGCCCCAGGATTTCATTTGTAACAGGAAAAGCCTCTCAAAGCAGTCTGTAGACTGTCACAGAATAATAGAACTGTCCAACAAATCAAGCATCCTGATATTAATAACAGTAAAACAAATTCAGGCATGCTTGTTTGGAAACTGATTAAAATGTCTCAAGAGGATCAGTTCAGGTGAGGGGCTTCCCGTAGACAATCAACATACTGATAAATTCTGTAAAAATGAAGTAGTCAAGACAGTGGACTGTATCTGCTGTTTAATATTGCCCACATGTAGCACTAATCCTATGTTGTTCCTGTTTCCACAGCAAAAGCCACTGGGCTTTTTTTCCCATCCACAATATCACTCTAGGAGAGATAGTGGGGGTTGGGTATTTAATAGAAAATGCCATATCCATGTGATTTTCTATCTCAGTGAAAGAAATAAGCCAGAAGGCACTCTAATAAATAATTAAACAGAGGCTTGTGTCATGTTATTTTGGATCTGTTTGCATCGAGATGCTGTACTCTAGTTTTAGCCTGCAACTGCAAAACCCCAAATGAACGTCAGGATGGGATTCACAGTCGATTGCTGAAAGGGACAAGGTTGGCTGTGTGTTTGAAATTTCTTGAGTTTGCGTTTTTCTTCACTCATGGCAGCGAAAGAAGTAGAGAGTGTGACATGTCCAGGTGGCTAATGTTAAAACCGTTTTTTTATCCCTTAAAAAAAAAAAAAAGTGTTTGAGAGAGAGAATGGGACAGAGCTTAAGAGTAGTGATTGCAGTAGTAATTCTATAAATGCTCAGCCAAAAAAGATTAAAAAAAAAAAAGATTGCAATTCTTTTCCTGCAAATGACCCTAACATTGATTTTGTATTTCAGTTTCTCCCTCCTTGCTCGCAAATGTGAGAGATCAAGAGATTTGGAAAGACATTTTTATCTGTAAAGCCAACCACCATGGCGAGTGCTGTTAATGAAATATGTGGGGTTCTTTCATTCCTTTGCTTTTCAACAACTAATTACATTCTTTTGTGCCAGCACATTTGTATAGAATGCAAGACTGAACAGAGTTATCTGTCTGGGCGAAACAGAAACACAAACACACACACACACAGGGCCATTTAGCATTCAGAAGTCACTAAATGCCAAGGTTACCACATCGATACACAATTGATTGCTCACTCTGCTTGTGAGTCTGGTCCTCACATGGACTCAACATACTGTAGCCAACTCTAACTGATACTTAGACTGGCACCTCACACAGTTCAATATCTCCAACCATATTCTCTTTCTCTCAAAACATAGTGGCAGTAAAGATGCAATGAGAAATTTTATCAAGTTCTGTCCTTATAAAACTGCAAGGTAGTAGAAGGGCAGGAGTGGTAGGGGTTCACCCCAAGCCTTCATCAGCTGGAGAGATGGATACACTGAATGAATGATGGAGTGATGACCAGTGATCCAACCCAGGAATTGTCCTTCAGTTGCTGTTCAGTCACACCATCAGCATACATCTCCATACTTCATTGCTCATTTCTTTTGTTTGTTTTTTGTAAAGATTTTCGTTATTGTTGTTGGTGTTGTTGTCATGATTTTATTTATTATTCAAATTCATCATTCCCTTTTTTTTTTTTTTTTTTTTTTCTCGGTTGTGTTCTTTCATAGGTTCTCCCATGCCCTCTCCCTCCTGTCCATCATCTGTCATTGACCAGTCACATCCACAATCAGCCAGTCCACATGACAACCCGTTGTTAGGTGACACGGCTGAGCCAGACTCAGGGGAGGAGGAGGAGGAGGAGGAGGAGGAGGAGGGGGAGAAGGAAGAGGAGGAGGAAGAAGAGGAAGAGGAGTATGCAGCCCGATTGTACTTACCTGTAACACATGGTAAAGGGACTTCAATCACTTTATTAACATCCTTTTTAGAAGCTCCTTCATTCTCTCTTTCTGATCTGATATTAGATAAGAGTGATTTATTTTGGTAGATTTTTCCCTATTATTAAATCTGCTCTGTGACAATCCATATTTAATTTTTACCATCAAATTTAAAGATAATTAAATTCTCACAAAATACAATCTTTCAACAGCTTTATCCCAAAAAATAAAATAGAGGGTTTTGTCTGCAAAACCCACAACGGTCAAATCCTAGTGGTTTGTACAAGACTCAATTACCACTGGATATTATTTTCTGTCTGTGTTTGGATTTTACAATCATGTGTAAGTGAGATCAGAGAGACTGGATTTATTTGAAAATCACATTCTTCTGCACTTCCTTCCCCTCTTGGGAACTTTAACATCTCAATATAAACATCCAGCAGCTGCAGGAGGTATTTGGCAACTATGTTCACATGCTACAAATATTTAGATACGTGCTCGTATTTTGCCATATTTTCTTCTCAACTAGGCAAGTAGTAAAATAAGACAGGTGCTCTTAAACTAAGTAGGTATCTAACTGATGTATTGTAAGACAGATGTAATCATTTAAGTCAATTGAAATCATCCCAACGTCCACTCTACTGTTTTCATCCTCCCTTCCTTGCTGGCTGTTGCATATTGCAGACTCTGTAGCTATTATTTCATGTTGTTTGCTTATGATAAATGTTGCAATCACTGGTGACACTTGGCAAGCTGTGCAGTAAGCAGGCTTGAACTTCAGATGACTTCCAATGTGCTGCCAGTGGTTGTCCTCAATAGATCAGCTGGAGTCAGACCACTTTCTCCATCTCTGTCATGGTTTCTCCAGCCTTTCTTTATTGCTTGTTTGCTTTCAAACCTTCCCTTCCTTTCATGCTTGCTTCTGTGTCTTATCACACAAAAGCCTAAAACTCTATCTACTCTTGGACAGCAAGTTTTGTGTTATTAACTGACAGATATTAACACAAAAGAGAACAATAAGGTTTGGGGAGTCCAAGAGAAGGTCAGCAATCTGCAAATTAAAAGAGGTTAATATAACTGTGACTGCTATTTTCTTGTTGACTTTCAAAATCTAACATACTGTTGCAGAAAGTGGGTCTGGAAATTACGGCGTGGCATTTTGAAAGCGGATCATTTTGAAAGCAATCTTCTGAAATTGAAAACAGCTGTTAAAATTGATATATTTTGGTTGCGGTAGCCATAATCAGGAGTCTGTTATTGTCATCCTCACACATTAAAGCTTTAGTTGCTTTCCAAGTCTACCTGATGTTATTATCTGATTTTTAGTTCATTTTAAAGCACCTAGTGGAGTTATTACAGTTTCTTCTACCCATAACACACACAGTCTGATTGAACAATTCATCAGTCAGACATATATTGAATAAAGCTGACACGGTTTTCCTGAACTACAGATGCCAAATACCTCATATGCCATGTTGAAAGACCTGTTTGTTACCCATTTTGTTGGCACCCCACCTAAGAACACATTTTTATTTGTTATAGAAAAGTTTCTTATTTTCATTAAACAATATTTAGCAAGAAATTTGGTTGTGATTTCATTTTTATAATTGGAGTTTTAGCTTAAAATTCAGCTTCAGTGGTTTAAGCGTCCAGATGAGGCTACATCCATGTTTCTCTTTCTTTATATGATAAAAGCACTTTTTTGAATGTGTTTATATTTTAGTAGTTGTAGTTCTGAGTTGGTTTGGACCATTGACTGTATATAAAGATGGACGTAATGACAGCTCCCCAAAAGTAATCTCAAACATCTCAATCACCCCCTGGTGCTTGGCTGCAGTATAGGTCATAAGTCCCGCCCCCTCCATGTTAGTGGATGAGCCAAACTAAAACAGTACACATCAAATACATGTTTTTCAAAAATGGTTTCTGTCATTTAGAACCACCTGTCAGGTAGTTATTATCATGCTGATGTTTGTCCAAGTACTCATTTTTCTGATAACTTTGTTTTCAATTAGTTATTTGAGTTATTTGGGTCTGACATCATGGTTGAGAGCTGTGGCAGCCACTCTCAAACCTTCGTCAGCCCGACTCTACCGTGCAGACTCTGGCTCCAAATGACATCAGCAAGATGGCAGCTCCCATAAAGGAAATAATTTGGCTTCACTTTTGCATAACAGTAGGAAGCGGAGATGCGTCATCCATACATCCATTGGACAGACAGATGTTTTGCCAGATTATTGACCTAATGTTGAGTGGCTCATGATGGAAACTGAGTTGGGACACAGAAATACAGAAGTGCTGTAGGTTGTACAATATTAAAAGAATTATTTTGTTAGACACCAGTAGAAATTCTCCTGGATGATTCTGTTTATATTTGGGCTGGATTGATATTTTGGGTTGATAGTGGACTTAAATTAAAACTTCTAATTCAGATCAGTTACACCAGTCAGCTAGATCAAGCTTTGTTTTGGTTTGTAACTCCCTAAACAGAAAGCTTGCTTTGAGACAAATCCATGGCATATATGGACTTTCATTCTTCTATTATAGCTTTCCCAGCTGATTAGAGCAGTGTGTAGACTACATTTTTCATTCTCAGTGGATACACTAAGGTTAGACAGCTGCCATTTTTGATCACTTTCCAACCAGAAGAGCTTATTTGACTAGGATTTGGCATATTCAGGATCCACTCTGGTTGCCGTGAGGCCTGCTCCTGGTGGCTCTCCACATGGCAAATGTTAGGCTGCAAGTTGAGGATGAAACCCTAGTCTGGCTGTTTGAAAAACTGGGGCCACAGGGGTTGAGTTTGGTTCAAATCGGAGTGCTGATCTGAGATCTGTTTGCCTGTGGAGGTTGACAAGCACCAGATGTCGAGTCATGTTGGCTGGCCAGTGACCCTGGATCAGTCCTCATATAGTAAAAAAGTTTGATAGGAAACAGACTTTGATGGTTTGAAGAAAGGAACTAAGACAACCACAATTAGAGTCAGACTACAGCAGAAGAGGGCCATGAAAGGGAGAAATAAAGAGGGAGGAGATTTGGATGGAGGGAGAGTGAGAAAAAGAAAGACAGCTGCATGGAGTGATGGAAATAGAGAGACAGACAGACGTCTCCTCATATATACATTGCCATCTAAACATAATCAGAAACAGCTCTGAAATAGGTTGTTGAAATGGCTGAAAGGCTGTGCATGTGTGTGTGTGTGTGTGTTTGTGGATATGTGTGTGGTCCTTTTTCCACAAAGTAGTCCCAGCCTTACCTAACCAACCAATGTTCAGCCAAACATCTAAAATATCACTCTCACCACTTCCTGCACTTTTTAAACACACATTTTTTTTTCCTTATTCACGCATATCACTCTCTATCCTTTCCTCCACTTCTCAGTTCTTTGCTCCACTGATTTTGTGGGAAGTCAAGCACTGCAGAAAAGTAAACGAGAGGCTTTTAGCTTATATTTTCTTGTGCATAAAGACACACACACGCAACTGAAGAAACCACTTTTTTTTTAAACTGCTTGTTTACAGGAGGAAGCGGCTGAGCAGGGGAAAAAGGCAGTGAATGTGGGGAGAGAATCGAGGCATTTCTTTTCCCTTTTGTCCTCAGAACACATATTTTATTGGCTGTTTGCTGGAATGAACCAAGTGCTATGTGAAGTGTCAAATTCAGAGGGAAATAGTACTTTTTTCAGTCCATAAAGGCAGTTCCTGAAAGTCTGCCTCACTGTCCTACATGGAAAATGGGTTTCAGTGCAGAAGTCACAGAACATAAAAGCTGGAGATATCCCACTCCAGTTGTGACAGTAACAAACATAATCTTAGTCCTCTCTCAGAGATCTCTCAGGGATTTCTCAATTTACTCAGTAATTAGAGCCCTCTGTTCACATTGATTAGTCATTTGTGCATTTTTGGATGGTTTTTAGCATAGATTAATTTTATAATCATTTTCCTCCCTAGGGGATTTATTGAATGTATGCACATTATGTAGGTTATCTCTTTATTACGCTTTGTGGCAACTGTTTTTTCCATTTATGGGCACCTTCATATATTTAATAATCTGAACCGTATATGCCCTCTTGTCTTGGGCGCACAGTTTTGTATATTTATTGGCTTGTGACACTGGTTATCGTTTCCATTGATTACTGAGGTCACACCTTCTTATTCTGAAGAGGCTACTTTGGGGTTGTCCTTTCACAGATGGATCTTATTATATAATTATGTATTCTTGTCGCTGATTGGCGTTTGAACCTCACCTGTTTGTTTATATATATTGTCATTTCTTCTTTTTTTATTACGCTGATGATGGCTTCTGGCTGAAACGCGTCTGTTTCTGTCCACAATGAAAAACAATAAGAAGGTAGATCCGTTAGTGTTTTGTTTGTTTCATCTTTACCACAACCGTGCGCCCGATACTCTGTTTAAGATTTGGAGCTGTGTGCACTGCTGCTTTGTACCAATAACATACAGGTAACATACAGGCAACATTTAAGGCTGACAAAGGACATAGTTTACCAACTATGCTGGAACATCAAGTTTGAAGGAAACATTTTGTTTGACCCCATGAGCCCTATTTTTCATAAGAAAATAAATGTTGTAGTTTATGCTGGCAACACTGCATCAGGTGTAAAGATGTGTGGCTTCCCTGTGTCCCGTTTGGTATTTTGGTTTCTGTGAACTTGGCTGTACTGACTAGTACTTGTAATTCAGGATCAAGCAACACAGTGTAATGTTGATGTGAGGAATGACCAGGATTTGCACTGGTTGCTCAATGATCAATGATCTTTCATAGAACTACGTGATCTACTTCACTTTCTTTCACCTGGCTGAGTTTGGTGGATTAGACATGCTTCTTCATTTCCACAAATACCACTACTCTACTGGGTTTATATGATTTTACAACCCAGTCTCACATCAAAATGTATAATAGCTATATTGTTTTTAGACCAGTGTAGCTATATATAATATTTCTAATATAAAGCTATATATAATATTTCACTATATTTCTTTGTCTATAGCTGAGTCCATATTTCCTTTGTAAAATCAATATTTCATTTCATATCCCATTTCAAAATTATTTCTGTTGTTGTTGAGTTATTAAGGACACTTTGGTGTTTTTGTGTTCAGAAATATTGAGGATATCATTAAAATCAACAGTGAAGATAATGAGTTACATCCCAGCAGCGGGTTTGTCGGAAATCCAAAGAAAAAGAAGTAAGACAGTTACATAAAATAACACAAATAACATAACAGCTCAGATAACTACACAGCGCAAAGACAATTATTCAAACAACATGCAACTACGTGGTTTCAGTGACAGCAGTGTCCATAGCAACCACTATAGCAACGATAGAAAACGTTGCCTTCCAACAATTTTCTGGCGAGACCTGAAACAATCAACATAATAACAAACAAACTGATCATATACATTCACTGAACAAAGATTATGAAAATAAAATTTACATTTCTCTCTAGAAATGTTATCAAAATGCTTTTTAATGTTGAAACTATCTTAAAATATTGCATTTTGTCCGTTTTTTTGCAGACAGAAACTTGACAGTCAGTGATGTGGATGCAGGCCAATAGAAAAGAACAGGCAAAAAAAAAAGAAAAGGCATCTCACAATTTTAAAGCCATTATTGTGAAACTAATACGTTTTGGGCTGTGGACCAACGTAGCTATTATACATTTTGATGTGAGACTGGGTTGTTAAATCATATAAACCCAGTAGAGTAGTGGTATTTGTGGGAGTGAAGAAGCATATTAAAGTCACCAAACATACCCAGGTGAAAAAAAGTAAAGTAGATCACATAGTTCCATGAAAGATCCATTTTTAAGGATACATTTTTAAGTTCTCTCTTCATTCTACGTAGCCACAGCTGCAGTTATTCAAATCAGTTGTTGCTCTGAAATAACTAGATTAACTTGAATTCAGTCTGAATAATTGGAATTAATACTCAAGTAGATTCAAACTATGTTAGATATTAAAAATCTTCATACCAATCCTAGTATCCTTGGACAGTTCATTCAATCAAGTGAAGGCTTTTGGAAGAATATAATTAATTTATCATTTAAATTGGTTATTATAATCACAAACTGGTAGCTGGTAGATTTACCCTCCTTTTTATTTATTGCTATAGTCACTGAGAACATATAAAAGAAAAGTGAGCATGTGTAAGTTGCCCTATAAAACTGGTGTTGAAAGTGCCACATCCCAGATGTACAGTAGTTTAGGTGAGGTGGAAGGAAGGTATTTACTGAGTATGATACAGTGTATCTATATACATAGTGCATGTACATCTTCATGCAATGGGAAGCCAAATGTTACCTGTCAACACAAGAGCCTGAGCTGGGATGTTTATCTCTGTTCTCTCATTCACACACATGCACACACACTTACTTCCTCTTTGTTTACAGTAGCAGGCTGAACAGTGAGACTTTTCTTTTTTTTTTCCTCACTCAAAGTGTAACACGGGGTAAGGACACAGACACTGCAGCATTATTTTATTCACACTGCTGCCTCAGGCTAAGGCATCCTCTTGTATTCTCCTTGTAGTCAACAGAACCAGTCTGTTAGTCTGAAGGACCAAACATTTATTCACTTTAACAAAATGGATCATAAACAGACCTGTTAAATTACTTTTCATCTGTGACAGATGATGACTGAAGCACTCAGACAAACAGAGAAACACTTTTCAGTCTCAATTTAGTAGGGCCAGCAAAGATTTTAGACTCTTTGTGTAGTTTGAAAATGAGTTTTCAGACCAGCATTGAAATATATTTAAGTCTCTCAAAATGAGAATGGTTAGCTGTTTATTCTGGTCTAGATATATTTGATTTACCAGCTATACAGATAGTATTCAGGATGTATTTCAGTGTATATTGTGTGTGAAGAATACTGTATATAGTAGACTCTCAGTACCAAAATACATGTTGCCACAGGAGTTCAATGAAACAGACTTCTATTCTGATTTACAGTGACTTATTGCAATTTACAATCTAATTTGCATTTAGCATGTCAAGCACATGACTCAAGTCAAGTTAATGCTTACTTTAGATCAACAGTGTGGTATTGTTTTTTTTTTTTTAATCAATACAGGAAGTAATAAAACAAACATCAGTTTTCCAATGAATGACTAGTATCAGCTATCAGTTAACTGTTTTAACCCGGCAGTGGCATTCATTTTAAGATAAGTGAACAAGTGTATTAGCTCAGCACTCCTCAACACAAACACTTTATCTTTTTCCCCCTGAGAGTGAAAAGACGCCAAAAACCCTCCACCGTCCAGCCTTTAGATGCCTCAAAGACGCCAAGGCTATCAGCTCAGAGCGGAAGAAGCAACAGAAAATAAGAAGAGTTTCTTTGCAAACAGCGGGATGACGCCAAGGCTTATTGACAACGTCTATACAGAAAGCAAAAGGGAGGTCAGACTGAGGCGGAGAGAAACACGAATAACACTTAGTGCTTTTTACTTTGGGACCAAGTATGCAATTCTCCTCAACACCAGAGCTAATCAATGTGCCACTGACTGAAAGAGTGGAGAGAGAGAAAGAGAGAAACATATTTCTCCTCAACACCAGACCTAATCAATGAGGGTGATGGGAGGAATAGATGCAGAGAGAAAGAAAGGATCCTTGACATGAGAATGAATCAATGAATTTTAGATAGAAAAGGATAGAGAGAGGGGTCAAACCAGGGAAAAAAATGAAAGAAATTTGGAAGAGAAGTGGAGGGAGAGAGTCAATCATTGATCAGACTAATGAACCTCAGGCTAGTGGCTGGTGGCTGGGATTTAAGCCTCAAACACACACTCACATGGAGAAAGGCCACAAACACACAGCTCACGTCTGAGGCTGATTGCAGAATGGAGTCACTTAAGTAAATCAAAATGTTGTAGCAGACTCCATACAAAGAGACAGAGAGACGGAGAAAGAGGCAGACAAAGAGATGGAGTGGAGGGAGTTAGAGGAGACAGAGTGTGTGTGTGTGTGTGTGTTACAGCTAGTGCACAGTCCTGACTGTGAAATGAGACACAGATGGGTGAATGACAGAATATTTTGAAATGACAACCTTTTATCTGAATTCAGCTCAGCTGATATTTTATGTGCAAGTTAAAGTCATCCTCAGCCGTAGTGCTAAGCTCTCATTGCTTCAGTGTTTTTCAGCTTAGCACTGCTACTAGAGATTTGCAGGGCTTAATTGCAAATCACTGGTCATTTATCCAAGTCCATGAGTATTTTGCTTAGTCTCATTATTATCAACTACTTCTGCAAGTGCTAATCTCAGGGAGGGTAAGGGCAAATGTTTAACTTGTAGGGTTTCCATAAGATTCTGCAGGTGTATCAACTGTTGAATTGTGATGACATGAAATGGTCAAACTGTGGAATGACTTCCCAAATGATTTTTGAATGTGGCTTCAGTGTGTGATGTGATTTTTTTTTTTTTAAAGCCAGTTTTATATCTCCACAAGTAAGCAATACTGCAGAGAAAGGGGAAACCAAAGAAAGTTGTCTGCTGCAGCATGATGTTTCAAGGTAGGGATAGATAAATAATAGATCAATAATTCTGCTAACCATTCAAATACAAACAGAGATGTCAATATTAATGTCCTTCTTGCATTCTTGATGTATTTTCCAGATGCATCTTATGTCCATATCTTCCTCTGCTGTGAACATTTTTAAATACCTCACTCCAGGGTAGCGTTGGCTTTGCTTCCACTGTGTGGATTAGTGGTTTGTAACCACAGACTGGGCCCAAGGACACCAATTTACACACATCTGCTGAATAAGCAGACAACTTGCATATGTATACACTTGTGTAAAATTGAGTGCACCTTTGGTGGAGTATGAAACAGGCTTTAGTTGTAACCAAAACCATCTTGACATTGCATGTGCCAGTTAAAAATGCCGTTTCTGAGCCAGAATAAATGGAACTATGGCCAGTTTACAATTATATTATTTTCACATCTTTTTAATGTATTTTCTCTTGACGTTACTCGGAAGAATCAGTTTCAGCACTAGCCCTGTCAGTATGCATATTGTCCAACAATTCTCTGAATCAAGGGTCTGTATGGAAAGCCTGTTCTTGTCTGTCTTGTCTGTCAAAAGATACCTGCCACCACACACCTAATGGAAGCAGAGCAATTACAGACAAGTTTGTTTCACTTGTCAATAGTGTGTATGATTCACTATAAATGACTCCTTAAATGTTTAAAATCGACAAAGAGACAATAAAGCAAGACAAGACCTTGTCAACACAGTAAAAGCTCCATGATTGCCCTTGAAAAGAAAGCACAACTGAGTGTAATAGTAGAAAGGGCATGATTTTGATTGTCACAAATTAAATGTGTTTTTCTTTGGGCAATTTTTTGCACGATTTTAACAAACTTACTATAGTATTATATAAGTAGAGTAGCTCCTTTAGGGGATAGCTCCGTGCATAGGTTGTATGCGTAGCGAGTGTGCAGTGTGTGATGGTGAGGCTGGCAACCACAGCAGAGAATATGAAGTTAGCAGTTTAGCTTTGTGAATAAATGCTACATCTTCTCAAGACCCAAAGCAAGGTCCCATGTCTTGCTTACCACCTACTGATAAAAGTGAAGGGGGTTAGCCCAGAAGTTAGCCACAACTGGTTAGCCTAACCTGACCAGACTATTCTCTTTTTAGTGACAATCTCAGCCAATGTTTGCTGTTGAGGAGTTCCTTGTCTTGTCTTGTTGGAAATGCAAACATTGTTTTAAGCCGTTTGAAGACACAACTGATGTTGTGGTTTTTCTGGTGAGGACATGGTCCCAAGGAGAAAATCTCTATTGATTTTAATGGTCTCACATCATTTACCCCAGCATCACCCTTAGGACAATCTTGTTCTGTTTTTTTGTTTCTGGTAAAGCTCTAACACCAGCAAAACTATCAGTCTGTGCATTCCATCCATCTGTTTTCATGTAGTCAACCTTGTAACCTCAAGGGGCTTAGCACTAGTGTGGTTGTTATTGAAATTAAATGGCATTTCAGTACTTACCAATATGTTTCATTTGATACTCAACTAAGCAAACTTGAATTTGAGAGAGAGAGTATGTTAGGAGAGCAAAAATGGAGATGTGTGAAAAAAAGAAGAGTTGGACAGGTAAAAAAAAAAAAAAAAAAAACATGGCTGGTGGCTGAGAGGACAAAAAAGGATGGCAAACTGATGAAAGAGTAAAACAGCTAAAGCAAAGGAAGACCCAGTGACTTAGGGGAACACAGTCCTCCATACTAACGACTTTGTCAGAGCAAGAGAGTAAAAGAAGGGAGAGAGAGAGGGCACCGAGAGCTGACTTGGCAGGAGAAAATGAATGAGGGAATGAGGGCGAGAGAGACAGAGAGGGAAGGGAGGGAAGATGAGGGGTCAGTGCACTGGTGCTACAATAAGGAGAGAGAAATGTGGAGGACTGATGAGAGGCTCTGAAAGGGCTGCAGCTGCCTGTACTAAAGGACTGAGTGGAAGAGAGGATAGGAAAGTAAGAGAAGAGGTCAGATGAAGAGGATGGCAGGATTGGGAGGGATGTGATGGGAAAAGGTAGAGAAATGAAGGGAGAGAAAGAAAAAATGGAAATCCATCCATGCTTAAGTTTGAGGAAAGAGGAGTAGAGGAAGTTAAGTTTGTCTTGTGTTTTGTCCAAGAAAAAAGAACAGATATTGATACCCTCTTATATCTGAACTAAATCTCTACATTTCCTTCTTTTCATTCATCTCTTTTCTTTGTTCCCATTACTATAACTTTCCTATCATCATTAAGTCCTTTCCCTTACTTTCTTTCTCCATTCTAAACCAAATTAGCGCTGTTGGCACGAGTCTCAGTTAGCTACATTACCACATTAGTGAAGCTCCTGATAACATTCAAGTAAACCTACAGTAGAAAAGGGGTAGTCTCCAGTCTGAGTGATGTCATATTATATTCATTATACTCCCTCAAATGACAAGTGGGTTTGCTCATTTTAGCCAATTAGCTGCATATTATGTACACTTTCAATTTATTAATGCTTAACATCCATTTGCAGAGACTTGAAATGCTTGAGATTTCCCGGTCTTTATTTTCATGTCACAGTTTTGGTATCATTGCAACTGCAGAGAGCAGTTTCGAAAATGCTTCTTACTGGTGAATTTAAGTGAACTATGGTGTCAGAATTTTGAGTGTCAGGTTCTGAGCAGTAATCTTTTTCATTCTGTACATAACAAAAGTCACATTATCCCTTTCATATCGTCCATATTCATTTTCTTGTCAAAAATGTAGAATTTAATTTATCTATATTGCTGCATTTCTTGTATCTACAATGTATTGTGAGACTTTTTACCTTTAGTCAACTAGGGAAACACTGTGCTGTAACTGTGCTTAATTTACACATAAATAATGCGTACATACAACATATAATGAGCTCATCAAATCTGATGTCTTGTTAAGAGTTGGGATGGAAACTATTTGATGGAAATTAAAAATCAACAGAATTAATTAATATTCCCTTCACAAGAGGAACATGTTCTAATCTTCTTTATTCAGTATATTAAATGAAGGCAAACTGTTTCTGTGTCCTTTCAAATGATTCACCCTTTTTAAAAAGTACCAGACCAGCATAGGAGGCAGGTAGATCACTAGTAAATAACTAGAATTAATGCCCCTACCTAAGACCAGACCACTGGTAACTATACATGCCCATCACCTCTACATGAGGAGAATGGGAAATGACACACAGACAGAGTAGTTGGTATATAAAGAGATAATCCTGATTTTCCACTGTTTTGTATGTTGGTCTCATGGTTCATTAGATATGGACATTGTTCTGATGAAAACAAAAAAGGGTTATATTCAGCAGGCAACACTTTCACCAGACACTTTCTATTAATCATTGATAGAGTCAGGACACAGACATCCTTTTGGATGAAAACGTTGTATGATACTTTGAAGCAGAGGAGTTGGATTTGGTAGATAACTGAGAGGTAGTTGTTGAGGCTTGAGTTGAGGACTTTATTGCCCATAAATCCTGTGCACTGATGTCAATAAACTAAAGGTCTGCTTCTTAGTTTGTGAGGAGGACTCAGTGGAGCAGTTCAGCTGTTATTGGTTCAGCTGTCTTTGGAAGGGTTCCCTAACTCACTGCTGTATAGGAGATACTATTGAATTTCATTTCTAAAAGGACAAAGTGTAATTGCCTCCAAAAGGTGACCTTTGTGCTATTTTTTTCTAATGGCTGTGATAAGACAGCATTGAAATTTCACTCAATTTGCAGTTGGCACCAACTTAAGCTTAGCTGGCTTGTTCTGTTCTTGGGGTCCCATCTACCTTATTTCTGGGCTGGAGGTGTGGTAATAATGTGATGTCAGAATTCATAGCTAAAATAGACTGATATCAGAGTTTGGCTATTTTTTTAATGGAGAAACTGGTTGCTATATCAGTTGTATTTTAAATTGTGCAAATGAATGTGAGAGAGATATGGATTTACTATAATAGCACTGCATAGCATTTCTTCTTTGGAAATTGCAAATAGTCACTTCCTTGAACAGTAAAAATGTTGCAAGATCAGCACATCCAGCTTTCAGCGCAGATCGGGGTTCTACTTTCTTTTTTTAATAAAATGCAGACTAGTATAGCTTAAATGACTCCTTTAATTACATGTCGTGAAATCCCTTCCCAGGACTGCTTGTGTCTAAGAGGATTACTGTGATGCTAACGCTGGCGTTAAAATGCTCTCAGACTACTAACTGTCAGTCTTGGCTGACCTGTTGTTGTAGAACCACCGTGACTTGCTACTATTCCCTTCCCCCACCTCCAGACTCCTTTCCTTTCTCCTTCCCTTTTCTTATCTGCATCCCATTATGTTTTCATTTCATGGTTTCTCTTTCTCTTTTCCCCTTAATACCTTCACATGTGTCACTTTTTGTTTCTATCTGCAGGTCCTCACTTGTCCGCCCTCATTCCCTCACTGCCCCTCTCTCTCTTTATCTTTACAACTCTTCTTCTTTCTCAAGGTGATGTGCATTGTCAGATGCAGTGGCCATGAAAACACCAATTTTACAGCACAAGAATTCAGGAACAGAAGTTACTGATGGAGGAAGAGAAAAAGAGCACTACCACAACGCACACACACACACATGCACACACACACTGATTTGTATTACCACACATTTGAGGACCCTTATTTATTCTCCTTTGCCCAAAACTCTAATCTGTAACCTTACATCCTAAAATCAACCCTCATATGATTTCTTATAAAAAGTTGAATTTGCTTTAACTTTCTGTTAAAATAGAAAACAAATCTAAAGCAGATGTCTCATTATGCCTGCCTGATTCTTTAAAACAGACTGGAATGATATTGGTTTCTGTTGGATAAATAGCAGAATTGTAATTATTACTTCAGCCATTTCTTAATTGTAAACCAGTCTGGAGCAATCACATGAGTGATTTTTCCACTCAGCCTCAGCATTCATTACCACTCTCATACACAGTTTGATATATCTAGCCTGACCTGGAGAGAAACATCTGTGTTTTGACTCATCTGTGGAAGATCTGGGTGTCAGTTGAAAGTTATAGCTGAGGATTAGACACACGGTACCTTCACTTAATCTATTCAGTTTTTACAGTTCATCCTGTTGACAGTGAAGCTGCTGAAAGGTCTCACAGCTCTCAGGGAGTTTCCTCACTGGTTCAAACCCTTGTTTTCTTGCCTCTTTTCAAGGCCATATTACACTTCCCATGTACTGTTTGTATTATTAACATTATGGTTCAGTTGTGAAATACATTCCATACATCTTTAGAGATAACTTGCCAGACTTCTGAAGCAAAGTAATGAATGTTGCATCACCAGTTCTTTCCTGATGTGGTTGTGAGTGACCTATAGGCCAGCAGCAGCACAGGACCGGAGACATTGTGAAGGGCTGTAGAGTATGAGAATCCAGTCCTAATCCATTAAGAGCTCCAAAATATTGTATATTCTCAAAGCGACACACAGCCAGTACAGTTTAGCTAGAACTGGAATCTGTTTTACACACAGGCATAGATGTAGATGTAAAAACTTTAACTGGAGAAAAAGTCATAAATGTGATTATTATGAACCAAGATCTCTGCGCATTCCGGTTGAACAGACATGATTTTGAGATAAGGGGAACCAATTTTGACACAAATTGCATCCCCCAGGTGCAAAGGGTTAAACAAGACTATGATCTTTCGTTGACTTACTGCTTTGAGTCACCTAATTTTTTTATGGCAGTGAATATTAATATATATTAATTGTGTTCATGAAAACATAAGACTTATGTTTCTGATAAAGATATTTGCTAATGTCTATCTGTGCAAACTTAGACTACATTCTCACTAACATTTTAAAACGAAAATGATCTCCATCCACACAAGCGTTTTAGCACTAACATAATACTAACATGTAGGGCTGATAATGCTGCTGGACATGGGTGTGTCGCAAATTGCTGGAATAATAGCTTGCGTCCTGCGCATGTAAGCAGTAGTAGCATTATAAAATGCAGGATTTAACTGCACAACAGCTGCCAGCATAGACAACAAGGTCAGCAACATCTGTAATTTGTTATCCATGTTGAATTAACCGCTGTTAGTCATCGGCTGATGTCATTTGTTTTCTTCCAGAAAAGGGTCACGTGATAGGGCATGACGAATCAGGGAAGGACACGTTGTGACTGATAAGACCCTATCACTAAGTGAACGTGGGTGTCTGCGTCATTGTTTTCAAAAGTCTGTGTTTCCGCCTGTCCAGACTAAAACACAGTCCCGGAGTTTTCAAACTAAAATTGGGGTCAGCAGCGTTTTCAAAAGTCTTTATTTTAGAGGTTTGACAATGCCAAAGTAGTGAGGATGCTAGGTGTAAACGTGGAAAAAGTTATGATTTTAAAATGAAAATGTATTAGTGTGGATGTAGCTTTAGAAGAAACAAAAGTAACTTGTCAAAAGCTAAGTAATGTTATGTTTTGGTGGTATGGTGCATTCAGTCTCCTGAAAAAGAGGAGTATGATCGGTGTTTTTCAGAGGAAGAATCCTCTCAGAAAGGTCAGTCAGCCAGAGAGAATCCACTGCATCTCATGTTGAGTGAATGGACACCCTCTTTGAAAAGTGGTCAACAGAATTTATCTCCATGTCTGAACTTTTGGCTTGCCTTTTACTAGAACAACATGTATTACTGAGCACATTGATTACATGACTATATATCAGTGTTTGTGAATCAGCATGTTTTCTGCCTTTACTTTCCGTCACTTTGAGTCTTTGTTGTTTGTTGTGTAATTGTGAGCTGTCTATAAGAATTCATCTTTCTAGAAATTTTATAATTACAGACATGTTTGTGCTACAAAACTGTCATCCTCTAGCACCGGTGTTTTACCTCCTAGAGCAGTAAACATACAGCCATTTCTCTGTAATCTGGCATTGGTGGGCAGTAAAATAACAGAGGCATGGTTAATATTCATAATCTTTGTTGCCATATAATACTAAGCTTGTCCCAATGGCGCTATCCCACCTTCAAAACACATCTCAGCTGCTCTCTGTCTCTCTTTTCCTGTGTTTTTCTGTCATTTTCACTGGTGTGGGTCATTGAACAGAGAGGGGCACTCTCCACTTACATGCCCCACAAAGGCAACCTGTGGCTGGGGAAAGAGGCCTGCCTCACTCCCCTCTCCTTGCTGGGAGTCCAGAGGTGGAATGAGTTTTAACGCTTCAAAAACCACGAGTCTTAACTCTTCTACTGACCTCTTTCACTATGTCGATGAGTCTTTTACTTTTTCCAGGATCTATTCTCTCCCTTCTTTTCTTTTTTTCTCTCTAAATCACTCACTCTTGCCCTCTCTCCATCTTTCCTTTTGTTTTTCTTTCTACCTCTGCCTCTTGCTGTGCCTCTCTTTCAGTCCATGTTGTTCATTCTCCACCTCATCTAAACTCTGTTGGCCATTGTTGTTGCTTCTGAAACTTTTAATTGACTTGCTGTGTCACCTCCTGTTCTTTCTGTACCCTCTTTTCTTCTCTCCTTGTTCAATTTTCTGTCAGCAGTGATGGAGTTTAACACAAACCCTGACCTCAGCTTCAATTGGCCTTCTTTTCTCATCTTGTTCTATTTATTTATTTTCACCATTAGTTCCTTTTTTTCTAACATGTTTTCTTTCATGCCATGAACATTTGGGCTTGTGGTATCTCAATCCATTTCTTCTGTGTTTATTTTTGTTTATTTATCTATTATTCTTTATTATTCTTATTTACTCTATACATTTTATGCTTTCATAATTTCTCCCTACAACCACGAAGAAGAGTTATTCAGCCTGTAATGATGCAAAAAAGGAAAACCTGTCTCTGCTTCTCACTGGCTTTATACTCCAAAGACATGCACACCCAACATATATTGTGCTGTAAATGACCCTTTTGGAAAATCTTCCCATAACAAAATGTTTTGTAACCAAACTGAATAGAATAGAACTGTTTTTTCTGAGTGTACACTGAATTCAGAGATGAGACAAAAGAACAAAAGCCTGGAAACCCTGACAGGGGAAATGTATAACATTTGACATGGTTTATAAGAGCGTGAGAGAGAGAGGGGGGGGGGAAAGTAGTGATGCAGAGAGAGAATAAGTGCTGTGCAAGAACAGAGAGAGCAGAAGAGAATCGGCATATACAGTAGACATACAAAGATGGAGACAGAGTCATAGTGAAGCTTGTAATCGCTCTGTCTTTGACAAATAAACTCCTCCCTCAAGGACAACTCACCTTACTGCTCCACTGAGATGCCAATTTACTGTGCACACATCAGTCCATCACACTGATGTGTGGTATGAACTGCTTAGTCACACATTCTGGAGTAAAACAATGCCTCAGGGTTTAAACATTTGCTACAAAACATTTGTCCTACTGTCCTGTAACTACTGTATGATAACTGTATACACATACAGTTCCATGAGGATCATAGAAGTGTGTTTTTTTGTCATGACCAAGGCTTTCCTTTTGTTTTCTTTCTCAGCTTTCTTGTCAGCTCATCTAACATTATGTTTCTTCACTTGGCAATTCAGGAGCACAGCAAAGTCCCTCTGGGAAGTGATTAAGCAATGAGAGGAAGTGCTAGACCATTCTAATTTGGCACTGGTGTGGCGTGCCTATGACCAAAGGCCACATGCCTACAGCACACCACAGTTAGATAATGCTCTATTGTAATTAAGATGATGTTCATGCTATTGGGATATAGTTTTTGTGTGAATGACATATAAAAGAGTAGTGCTAATCATGAAGTGAATCAGTGCCCAGACACCTTTTGGTGGAATGAGAGGATACTGGCTCTAACGTTTATTTAGAGACATTTCTGATCTGTGTCTATTTAACATGATGTCTGCAACATCAGAAAGGCTGTGAATAGTAGCTGTCAGTTCACAGTGCTGCCTTACTTCATATGCTGGACAACAGGTTTTATAGCTGGTTGACTGTGACAGGCTTTGCATCAAGTCATTGATTTGATTAATAACCATTAGGGAGGTGCAGAGATCCCAGTATTTGTATTTCTGTCTGCATTGTTTGTTTGATTTTGTTTGGTGAATTCTGCG
This sequence comes from Thunnus thynnus, assembly GCF_963924715.1. Taxonomy (NCBI): domain Eukaryota; kingdom Metazoa; phylum Chordata; class Actinopteri; order Scombriformes; family Scombridae; genus Thunnus; species Thunnus thynnus. Next base: position 16,924,284 of record NC_089519.1, read on the forward strand.
TGAAACACTGAACACTGCTTTCAGCAACTTCAGTCAAAATAAAAAAAATATATATCACAGTAAAAATATATATCACTGTAAAAATATATATCACTGTAATGGCCTTAAAAGACCAAATGCTATTTAAACCCCATGTTTAATAAATGAGATGCCTGACAGATACTTGTGTTTTATAATCAGGAAATTGGAGCAGTAGAGTACTTGGGTCCATTATTTTTCTCCACACTGTGATTTGTTTTGGGAGCTGACACAGAAGGCAGCAGCCTCTCTTCAACACTGATTGTGCATGGATTTTTACTTTAACTGAGGGAGCTGGAATTAGTTTGAAAAGCTCATTTGACCAAATACCTTCTGGTAATGGATTTTGTTCATAATTAATCTTGGTAAATGTATGTGTGTGTGCGTGCATGCGTGCGTGTGTGTGTGTGAGGAGAGAGAGAGAGAGAGCATTTACTGTAATGTAAGAGCTGCCTATTGTTCAAAACTTTGTAATCAAGAAAAAAGGCACATGGCCAAAGAGTATTTACAGTTTTAATGTATTAAACTGATGTAAATGAAAAGTTTTGTATTGTTCACCTGATAAAAACCCTTAATAAAGATTTTTCAATTTAGTTTTAGAAGTATGAGGCTGCACTGCTGTAACGTCAACATGTTTAAAATGCTGCTGAAAATAGAACATATCTCCTAGATGATTCATTATCATCTAAACTTCACATTCTTGTTTGCAATGTGTATCACACATTTACTAGCAGCAGCAGCATCTGGGACAAATGTCAGGATCCATTTCATCTGCACTGAAGATTTGTCACTGAAATGTTCTCTTTTTCAGATGGGGAACTTGATTGATTGATTAATTAAGCTTACATTCTTAATATCAAATGATTTATTTATTTGGTAAGGAAACCGCTAGTGGATGCTACATCCCACATTTCTAGCACAGCTGGTGAGTTCTACTCTGATAGCTCATGCTAAATGCTGATTCCCTGTGTATTTTACGCTACACTATGTACATACATATGAAAGAAACTGGCTTTCCCCAACCAACAATTCTATCTCTTTTCACTCCACCAATCTCTTTTGTCTCTTCATTGATTTGCATACACTTTATCTGTCCTTCTCAGGGTCTACTTCCCTCTCTTTCTCCTCAATGTTGATCTTTCTTTCCCTCATCCTCTCTCTGGATCTGGACCATTTCTATTTGCTGAAATACACACTCAAATGTGTCTGAAAACCCAATGTGTATTGTAGTCAAAGGGGGGATTTGAATGTGTGAGTCTGTACATATTTGTGACCTGCCTTGTTTATTGTCTGGTAGGAACTGGGACTTGGGTGTAATAGACAATTTTCTTCCTTATTTTCTGATTTGCAGCCCAAGGAGGATTCAGCAATGGACGTTTCCTCCCTGGTGTTTATTTTAGAATGAGGGGAAATTGATTTGAACTTAACTATGTCTTATTTGGACACTGTTTGTGTCACTGATAGTACGGTTAGACCACTCTATTAGTTTGCCAATATATGGAGTTGATACTGAGTTTGTATTTAAAAAATCAATTGTGGTCTAGTTGTCTCATAGTTTCAGTTTGTCTGCAGTTGAGGAAGAAACTGTTTTAATGACTCTGTTGGTGGATTCACTGGGTACAAGCAAAGAGTTACATAACTTTCATACTGTATTTGACTGGTAAAGACGGACCTGTGACCATGGCATTCATGATGTTGCATTTTAATTGTCCATGAATGTTTTATTGACTGTTTCTAAAACACGCAATTTACTGCCGATCAGTTTCTCCACCACACATGATGATTCCAGCCCCGGTAATTAATGTAACACACAAGTACACAAGTTGTCAATAAATCGGCATCTGTATTTGAAATAACATAATAACTGTGCACAACCATGACCAGTGGCTATCTTGGCTCTAGCAGAAGATCTTGGATACAAATCACACAAGAGACTATTTATAGACCATGCAGACTTTTTGGCAAATGAAGATGAATGATTTATGTAACACCTCAGGGGCCATTTTCACAAAACATCTGAAGGCTAGAAGTAGCTCCTTGTTGGCTGATTTTGGAGAAATCCTAAAAATAACAGTTGTGTCAGCCCTATTTTTAAGACTTCTAGGTTTTTGAAGTAAGAGCAATTCATTAAGCAGAACATTTCTCTCTGTCAGCTTGTAGAAACACACTCAAACCATAAATACCTGCTTTATTCTCTCACATAAAAAAGAAGGCTTGCTTAGTTGTCATCACTGGATTGTGTGTTGTAGATGGTGTTATAGATATGATGCATGTCCAAGAGTACACAAAGCCATGTTTGTCAACCAAAAGCAAAAGTGTCATAGCATCAGCACACAGTATAAAATACCTGTCATTGTCAGTGTCCAGGTTGAACTGATGGCTCCGGTATGTTGCTCTTTGGGAGGTATCATGTCCCAGTTGGATGTCACTGGGTGGGGGGACAGTAGCTGTCTTTGCAGGCTGTGACTCTTCACATCCACACACAACCAGGACCTCATTACAAGATGTAAACTCATTCCATTGTTTTGATAAGGTTTTCTTTCCTTCATAGATTACATGAATACTGCTCACAGACACAGACACATTAGTCTTCTTCAACAAATTTATCATCTCATGAAACAACATCACGCATCCAGTGGTGTCATGAACTAGTTCAGAGTCAGCGACAAAAAAGGGAATCACACACATGAATAAAACTTCTAAAATGAGATTTATTGTCAACTTAAGATAAAATATGATAATATTAGTCAGCTAAGTCAGTAATGAATGCAATGTGTGATGAGTGAAGTATGTGATGCATGCAAACAAAACAAAACCCTAACTCCATCTGTCTGGTGGAGGCCTGGGAGGAACAGAAGAGAGAGGTTAACAAAGAAGCCACCTAAATAGGTTGAGGCCTAAAGTACCCAGGTGCAGGTAGTTTTCTGACATCCTCTCCAACCCTGCCCCCGGCTCCTGGGCCAGGAAGCCGAAGCAACCTCTTAAACAAAGGGCAGAGGGAGGGACATCACAGTGGCAATATGGTACTTATTCCTCAGTAAAGAGTACTGATGACCAAATGCTTAGAATAAACACTCAAATACATGTACACTTAGATCTGAAGGACATTCTTTTGAAGCGGCACTTTCTTTTTCACTGCTTTTTCCTGAAAATGATTTTTAAAAAATCACAAGTTGAAACTGGGATGCTACCTCATCATTTGTCTTAAATATAACATGAATGTGCTCTGTACATTCTGTGTGTTTGTGTGTGTGTGTGTGTGTGTGTGTGTGTGCTACTGTTGCCTTCCAGCATCTGAGTGAATAAAAGGTGTTTAGATTTACATTTGCAGTGATGCACACAGATGTAGATGTGTTAATGATGCCTGAATACTCATCCAGAAATCCTTACTGTGTGTGTGTGTGTGTGTGTGTGTGTGTGTGTGTGTGTGTGGCATGCAGCTTTTAGCCTTGAAGGTTTGCGTGGAAAGTGGAACAATTACTAAGCTGGTAAAACAGCATATGGGGAGAAAGTGAAAGAGTGAGAGAGAGAAAGGGGGGAAAGCGAGCACTTCCTCCACAACCAAAACGCCCTCCTCCTTCTGCCTACCCCTCCGCTCTTGCACATATCCCTTCTCTTCTCTCTTTGCTTTCTATTTTCTCCAGTGAGGGCAGCGGAGAATGAATAACAGCAGGGCTGGGAAATGGAGACGTGATGCTCTTTATGCAAATCAAATACCAGCATTGCCATTCATTTCCTTCAGAACACCCTTAGGACAGAAAAGGAGCCAAAAAGCACTGGGAAAAAACAGTAGGGAAAAGTTGAAGCCAGGTCAGCTTTGAGCAAATATTTTTACAAAACCGAAGAAGGGTTTTGTGAAGGCCAATCACCGATCAGTATGCAACCTGGCTAAGCTGAGTGCAGCGTTGGGTTACATTTCTCACCAGCCTTGACCAGCCAATACACCACAGAGAAATGTACAAAGCAGTTAACATCCAAGTCCACCATCTGACTTTCACAGCTACAAGCTTTGCTTCTTACATTTTAAAATGAGCCAAACATACAATTCAGAGGGTTTTTCAACAGATACAGTAATTTTGTGGTTTTCACTGAATTTCTTCATCACCACTTTACATTAGATTTAAATTTCATCTGACATTGACAGAAACAACAAATACCTGAAAGTAAACACCTGACTGGTAGTGGTTGTTTGCTCTGGGGAATGTAGCTGCAGGGCTTAGCTGGATTATAACAGAATGGAAATGAATATAGGTGACATTGGGCCTCATGCAAGAATCACTAGTATGAACAGATTTTTTTCTTCAGTAGCACATACCAGCGATTTACGGAAAAAATTGTCATTTAACAATTTTCTGGTATTTAAAAATTCCTGTCATGCGAGTCATGTACAGTCAAGCCTTTTCTCAGGATTCTAATAAGAGTCATAATCTCTGAATCTGAATGGATTTCAGGTTTAAATACAAATCTGAAATCAACTAAAATAAAATATATTACCTAAACAAACTTAATGCAAAATTAATATTTTTTTCACTATATCGTCATCATCATGGCTGCCAAGTTTTTTAGATGTGATGATTTTTTTGGTTATATTTCAGCACAGCAGTAGTTGTAAACAGCTCTCTGTCCAGTATCATTTTGTGCTGCCAGTGACAGTGTAACATCACCTACTGTAGGATGTAATATTCTTTATTTCTGTCACAGTACACATCGTTGACATCTCTACTTTTACTATTTTCTAATTGTTTGAGGTCCAATAATACAACCACTGGCAGTGCTGAAATAATTATTTTTACTGTTTGGTAACATCTTTGTGAATGAAGCTTAGCCACAAACACAGCAGAGCACATCACCTTATAAGGCAATTTAGGTTTGTTGATAATGCTTATGATACTCATGAACAGGTGGCATTCATCAGGCTGAAACAAGAGATTTCCAACAAGTTTATAAATGGATTTTAAGGTTTGCAGTCAGCTGATAGATATACAGTATATTCAGTTCACTACCTTCATAAAAAGTTAACTTGAGTCAGTGATCCTCCTCAGCATCTTCAGTATGTCCATCTGTAGCTTTAGGCCTGATAAATTTGGATGGGCCATCTGACTAAGAGTCACTGGTCTCATCCCGACAGGTTGAACTGCTACTGCATCACGAGGATTCATATTTAATTTGTGCACGTCCTTTCTTTTCTGAGGACGTGCACAACCAACTCTCCAAACGGACACAGGATACACAAGGCAGCAATCATGCACACACGAGTGCGTAGTTAAAAGCAAGTCTAATCTACGGCCTAAGTAGTAGCAGTAGCATTCTTCCAAAACGTAATCTTTTTTTTCATCTTCTTACAATATTCTTTGCAGGTTTAGAAAATGGATGGATAGTTACACAACAATGAAAGCCAATGTTCTGTTTCATTATCATAGGATTTTAGTCCAATGAAACCTCAAAACATTGCAAAGTCTATTTTTCTCTCATAATTCACATATAAACCTGTTCCTTTCTTCCAAGTTGAAGCTCACACAGACCGTTCATTATTAATATTGTGATTATTAATATTGTGATATTCAGAAAATCCACCAGTTTGTATAAGTTGAAGTGAATGACATTGCACAGATAAAGCCAGGCATTCTTTCAATCATGTGTCTCTTCTGTGTTCACAGAGCAACCATCCAATCATCACGGTGCCATCCTGCCTCCTGTGCCACCCCCGCACCGCCAGCAGCCCTCAATAACCGCTCTCAACCAATCCTTTGGCTCCACGCACCACGCTGGCCAATCTCTGAATTCAACGCGACAGCTAACCCCTCCTACTGGAAGCCCGGCCCCTGTGGCCGGCCAATCACCAGCCGAGCTGCAGACCACACCCCCCGAGAGCGTCCCGCTGCAAGACAGCTGGGTGCTGGGTAGCAATGTGCCACTGGAAACAAGGTAAACTGATTCTCTTATTGTCTCACTTTTATCGTCTCTTCAGTCAGCTCTGCAGCGGGCCTGAACGAGACTCTAAAGAGCTGTCAGCATTACTTCCTCTCATAACACTGCTCATGGATGGCATGTGAGTAGTGTCATAGTGACTGACAAGTAGTGAGGGTTCCCTTGAACCGGAGGGCCTGAAATTGTGTCTTTGCAATACAAAGACAAATTTAGGTTTAGCAAGTTTAACAAGTACAAATGGTAACCCTTACTACAGGCCACAATATACCTTCAAAACATGGACAGTCAAACAAAATGTCAAATGTGTTCAAATATATTACTGCAGTGGAATATTATGAGCAGATTAATGATCTTGATTTAAGTGATAATCTGCAAGGATCCAAGCTATCATTGCTGTGGTGTTTTGTATTTGAGCACTGAATCTTATAGGGCTGTAGTCAACCAAAGAAAATCTTGGTCGACTGAAATCGTACATAATCTTCAACTAATCGATTAGTTGCGGGGGGGTGGATGTAACGGGACAGAGTGCACAGTTCTGCAGCCACACATTTCTCAGTTTTCTATTTCTCTGTTTTACGTCTTCAAGTTAGGCTAACCCATTGTTGCTAACTCTGGAGCTAACCCCCTTCACTTTTCCAGCACTTGGCGAAACAACAGACTTGACTTTATAGCATTTATTAACTGTTACACTGCAGTCTGTACTGTACATTTACTGCCAGACTGACAACTTACTGCTAACCTTTTCCTCTGCTCCACTCGCATCCACTGTCACTTCTCTCACTCACTACGCAAACACACTACGCAATGCCAATTCCTTAATGACGTTACGCTACCAATAGTTTCCGAGGCAACGACACAGAGGTAGACTCAGGTACCTGAACAGCGCTGCACGGAGACTCCTAAACACTATTGATTTCTGGATGAATGGATATTTGGCGTTATTTTTGGCATTAAAAAATATTTTTTTGGCCTGGTGGGAGTTCTTGTTGTTATAATTATAGGAGAAACACTGATTCAGTAAACACTTGGTAAATGTTTAGTACAGTTAGACCTAGCAGGCTCCATTAGGTTTGGCGAGTTTCAAGTTGTGAAAACGAGGGTGTTTTGAATACACCCCCGTTTTCACAGGTAATTTGTTAGTCTGTCCCTCCCGCCGTAGGAAATAATGGATTAATCCTGGAAGGCTATTGATGTAGCACTTTTCTCCTTATGAAAGTAACACAGAGATTAATCGACCAATGAGAATTTAGTTGGCCGAGAGTATATCGACCAACTAATCGACCAGTCGACCAGCAGACTACATCCCTAGAATCTTATTTCATTCATCAACTCCAAACCTCCACTGTGTGATGTATCATGAACATTGTGTGGAGTGACAGTATTAAGACTGACATAGAAATTTTTGTCATGGAGATCTTCTCAAATGTACAAAGGAGACAGCGATTCACTCTCCTCACCTGACCCTTGTTTACGTAATTTCAGGCAAAAGGAAATGCTGTTTACCCTTTGATTTATTCATGTGAGATCATGACTCAGGAAGGGGCAGTGATTTAAGCTGAACTGTGGACAAAGTGAAATGGATTGCCACCCTAAGTGTAGAGGGAGGGACTCGAGAAGAAGGAAATGTGAAACATTTGTGTGTGACATTCAGCCAACATAAGATATTTCACATTTTGGTTCCAGATCTTTCAAAGTTCTAATCTCAGTTGTCCTTTCAAAGCACTAGAGAGCATCCAGAGGTTGGTGCATGTTTCTTTTTAGCTCCGACGCGGATCATTTGAACAATGAATCTTTCTGTCATTGTCGCACACAAATACCCCACACAGTTTTTTGATATTTAGCAAACCACTTTACTCTCTAGCAAGTGTAACATCATGCTGGAGACTGTAAGCCTATTGTCTCACACACACACACACACACACACACACACACACACAGTTTATGGGTACAACTTTAACCTTGACCTTTTGTACACCAGACAATTTGTTGCGCACTCTCTTTCACTCTTTTTCTGTCCCACTCTCCTTAATGTCTTTAACCCAGAGAGAAAAGGAGAGTGACAGATTGATAGATGCAGAAATGTATTCCCAACATTTGGGTTGTGTGTGTGTGTGTGTGTGTGTGTGTGTGTTTTGGTGTTTGTGGGCTTTTGGGGCAGCCAAACCATGAACCCTGGTGTAGTTTTATATTCTTATGAAGACCTAGCACACACACACACAAACACATACACAGACAGGCACACACGATTGATGAGCGTAACTTTAACCTTGACCTTTAATTCACCAGGCAATTTGTAGCCAACTCTTTCTTTCTTCTTTTTTCCCCTTTTTTGTCTCTCTCTCTTTTGTCTTATTCCCTTAAAGGAAAAAGGGGAATGCTGATAGATTGATAGAGGGGGAAATGTCTGCCTCTATGATCTTTACAACCCCCAGTATTTTGGCTGTGTGTGTGTGTGTTGGAGAATGTTTGGACCGTTGGGACAGCCAAACCATGGCCCTGGCTCGGCTTTTATTCATATGAAAGGCTTCAGAGTTCAGACCATCATCTTTCAACTGAGCCCACCCCCACTGAAAAGACAGATCCTCTGAGTTTGCTATGTGAGTGTGGTATGTATGAGGGTGTGTGTAAGAAATAGTAAATCCCTCCTCCCTCTCTCTGTCCCTCTCTCTGTCTCACTCTCTCTCTCTCACACACACACACACACACACACACATCCAGACAGACTTGGAGATGAAACAAGTTGCGAGGCCTTCGGGAGATGGGGTAAGAAAAAACTATCAGCTTGCAGGGTAGAGCTGAAAAATAAATGCTGTGTGACCTGGAGGTGCTCCCTGCATGGCAAATCAAACACATCCATCCTCTGCTGGATGCTGCAGTCAGCACTACTTCTCGGTCCCATACACGCAGAAAAAACCTTCATCTTCAAAGCTGAATGTACTGTACTGGTCAGTTGTCACCTGGTCACTTTGTTTGTTTGTTTCTTTCTTTCTCATTTAATGCTATTAACATCTAACTGTAATGCCTGGGCAGCACTGAACTGCTGCTATTCACAGGCCTGCGGTGTCCACACAGATGCTACTGCTACTGCCAGTGCTATCTTTCTACATAGTTTTACTTTGATAATGGCCATCACTAATAGAATCTTTCATATCATTTCATTATAAATTTAATTTATACTTAGTTTAGACAGAAAAAACTTAAGAAGCGTGTGCTCAATTGTGAAAAATAAATAATAATATGTGAGGTGAAAGCAGCTTTCTTTCTGATGGGCATGGTAGGGTCTGGTTGGGGGTACTTCTGTGTCAGCCACATGCATTGTTTTATTGATTGTATTGATTATTCTGCCAGTTAAACCCCCACTGTCACCGCTCTAAGTGAAGAAAATCCTTCCAGACGACACCAAGTTCCCCAAACGAGCAAAACACACTCCAATGAACAAACCTCCAAACTAACTGTCAGGAGGGAAACTGACAATAAATACAGAAAATAACACACAGATACACTGCTCATGCAGGCAGTGTGTTCCAGGTGTAAATATTAACCCTGACAATTACTGTCAACAAAAAAGTAGCATGAGCGATTTAAGAAAACTTTTGCCATTAATCGGTTTTCTCTTTTAGCCTAAGAGGGCCACAAAATAAAATATATTAATAAGACAACCTTTGTGTAAAAATAATATTCTGTTCACCATATTATCATCATCATGGTTTGCTAATTTACTGGCAGGATTTTTAGATGTGATGATTTTTATTTTCATTAAAAAATATATATATATATATTGTCATGCCTCTAATATCTCTGTTACTGTCACATCCCTTGACAGCTTCTCATATTAATAATAATACATTTTATTTATAGAGTGCATTTCATGGTACTAATAGACTGTTCTGTAGATACAGTACCCTTTATTCCTGTCACAGTACAGCGTTGCACTACTGACAAGTCATTATCAGCTCTACTATTAATATTTTCAAATTTTTGTTTTTTTTAATAAAACTTGCTCACAAACTGAGCAGAACAGGTTGCTTTATGTGTCAATTTTAGGTGAACTGATAATGTATAACGGCCTATGTCAAGAGTGTGACTAAATTGTCATATTACATAGTTGTTTAGTCTTTTTATTCAGTCTTTTTAGTCAGCATTTTAGTCAGCAAAATAGCTAAGTCCATGATGCTAGCATTTAGCAAAGAGTGGAAAGGCTCCAGAATCTGTGGCTGTTACAAGTGATTACAAGGCTTTCTGTTAACTCTTTTCTGCCTTTTAAACAATATTTCATCTACAGTTTTCGTGTCATTTTCTCCACATTACATGATCTACTTAAGAAAGATTTGAATACCGTATTGTAATCTAACAGCTAGAAATTATGTGTATAACTAAAAAATTACAAAGGATCCTCTTCACTTTTGTGTTTTTACTTAATGAAAATCTCACTTGAACATAATATTAGCAATCATAACATCATTTGACCGGTATTATAGTATGCCTGTTGTGCAGTGTCTAGAGGTAGCTTGTGCACTCCAAGGGGTGCATGCACACCATGATGATTTTTTTGTATTTTCTGAGAAACCTGAAAAAATGACTTAGGCTAGGGATGCACGATGTCATCAGCACGTCATCGGTATCGGCGGATAAAAGCTCTAAAATGAAATATCGGCATCGGCCATTTCTGCCGATTATGAGAGGCCAATTTGTTGCCATCTCCTCCACCGCGTGACTGTGCTTCCCTCCACGGACTGTTTCACCCTGACGGTCCCGGCGTTCCTCCGCAGGTCCACTTCACTCAAGCTGCCCTTCAGACTGGCTGCTTCTTCCCACTTTAACCTGAATAACAAACCGGGCGGGGCTTGGTGCTCTGGTTGGATCCAAATGCAGAACCGGGGCTAATGTTAGCAGGGAGGCTAGCAGAGGCTAGCTGGCTGTGCTTCCCTCCGGCCATGCTACGGCTAACGCTCTGCTTATAATACTAATTATACATACAAATAAATAACATAAGTGTAAGTGGTGACTGTAGAATGTATGGTATTGTAGTCTGATTATATCATTTCATGGTTATAAGTGCTCACAGGCCATCACAGTCACTTACAGTATTGTGCATGTAGCTGTTAGTAAGCACTTGACTTAAAATAGTGTCAATTCACAAATGACTTCTGCATGAATCCTTATTATTCCACTTTTAACATACTTGATGTATATCAACAGATAAAAAAGGTGTCAAAAGATTATGTTCATAAAGAACATAAAATGTAGAAAAAATAGCAAAGATCACAGCTAATTTACATCATAAGGGATTATTAAATTCCCTTGATCAGAGTATAAGTAGCAGAACAACCAGATTCAACTACCAGATCACTTTGAAAAGAGCAGACGCCAGGATTTCATCAGCAACTCAAGTTTCACACTCAAGTCTTGAGTCTTTTATTTGAATATTTCAATGTTTCAAGACAAAAAAAGTTTTCCCTAGACAGAAGTGTCATCCACCCACTCTCTATCAAATATGTCAACTTACACAAGCAACAACAGCGAGTCAAAGTCTACTAAAACTCAGTGGTGCTGCTAAGATTTATTATAAGATACATAACACAAAGATGGTCCCATACACCACTGTAGCACTGATCAAATATGTCATCAGTGAAACTGCATCATGAGCTTCATTGCAGAGGTTGACACCCTCACTGGACCAGATCTGAGGAAAAGATCACTATCACTCCCACGCAGCAGTCTAACTCAGGTTTATGTCCTGTTCAAACAGGGACTGTTTCTCTCCTTAACATTCTTGTTGACTGACATGGTATCACATAGCCTGTGTGTGTGTGTGTGTGTGTGTGTGTGTGTGTGTGTGTGTGTGTGTGTGTGTGTAGGTGCGCAGGGGCGTGTGTGTGTCAAACAGGCACAGTATCATATAGACTCTATAGTTAATCTGTGCAGACAAAACACTCACCAACTGCCACATACCTCTACCCTATATACTCAGTTCTCTCAGACTGACCCCCCTCCCTTTTAACCCGGGCTGTAAGTATATGTGTGTCTGTTTTTGAGCCAACTTTCAAATACAGTTTTATCACAAATATTTACAGCCAGGTAAATAAACCGTGGAGTACTCAAAATAACATATGCACACTATCAAACACTTAGACGCACACAGAATTTTGAGATAGAACGTTTTCCAGATTCAATGCTAAACACATTTACTATATTCAGCCACAGTCACTTACATCTTTCTCACCTTTCACTTTTCTCCATCATTCTGTTTTTTCTCCTTTCCACCCATCTCCCCCTCTCCATATTTTTTATCCTCAATTGCTTCTATGTGTCCAGTAATTGTACATTTAACGCTAACACCATGTGAGGTGAAACTGTGCCCCATGCCAGCCTCTTAGTGTACATGATGTTGTATATGACACTACCTTGAGTGATAGTAGACTTTTTTCCCCTACTTTTGCTTCATTGCTGATTTACTTCTATATGGAGTACTGCTCCATCCACTGGTTCAAACTAAACAAGCAGAAATCTGTCTTTCCTTTTCATCTGTCACACTGCAATAAAAGCTGCCTAAACTTGAGTAATGTTGACATTAGTGGGTTAGTGAGCTAACAGCAGGCTTAACTCTGGCTTTTTGGCCTCAGATCGATCACCATGTTAACTAATGGCTGCTCTTCATGAGGCTGGGTGATCATAACAGGTGCTGCAGGCATGATGGCAACAGTGTTTCTATTCAACAGGAAAAAACACTCCTTAACTTCCATACTGTTTCCATAATAATACAAATATAACTGATATACTGTATCTATAGCAGTGGTTCCCAAAGTGCTGTGAGATTAATCATATCGTTGTTCATATATTGTGTGTTTTTAATAACATTTCAGCGCATTAAAAAAACCGAGACATTTACATTACGTTTTATGTTAAGTTTTCTAACATATCAAAACAGAATAAATAAGCAATAAATATGAAAATCACCACATTCAAAACTGTTTAGTATGCAGGTAGTTGAAGCTGACATGACAACTCACAGTTGTGGGTTGTCATAGTAACACAACACGCTTTCTTGGCTCAGGAGTTTTGCAGGAGCTCAGTGGCCAGAAAAGTGAGTGTCAGAGCAGTGATGGAAAGATTTGAGACAAAAAAACAGCTCAAAGAAATGTTGAAACATCTCAGCTCTCAACAAACAGATGACTGAATCTGAGTCAACCAACAAAAGTACTCAGCTAATGAATTACCGGACACGTTTTAGCTGCTTGTGGAACACAGATATCCATTACTGTATGTGTGCATTCACTGTGGTGTTACACATTACCAAATTCATAATAGTGTTATGTGGTTCTCTCATCGCTGGTAAACATGAAAACAAGACTAGAGACGACCTGTCAGTGGAGTCAGATCTGCAGGATGTTCTCTCTCCACATCAACAACAACAGCTCACAGTGCATATATATATATATATACACAGTTAATTTCTTTCTTCAAATCCAGTCACAGATTCGATGTTTCCCTCTGTGCTCTACATCCCCCAAATCTATTAACATGTGCTAACAAAATCTGGGATTTTTGAAAATAAATTCAAAATGACTTGGTGCTACTCTAAAGACAAAAAACAAATTAAAAATGTGTGTTTACTGCCTTTTTCTGGGAAAAGACTATTGACTGTACAGCATAGATTTTTGTTATGCAAACAATATATTCTAAGTTGATAGAAGAAAGTGTGTGTGTGAGTGGGGGGGGGGGGGGGGGGGGGGGATTATTCAATTTCTGCTTCACTTTTTGTTCAAAGTTGAATTTGTAGCTACAGCTGATGTATGAGTGACAAACCTGCAGATAGACACAGAGAAAGTGAAGAGGTGTGTTATGGGCATTTATTGGGTTCTTAGGAGATGAAAGGAAGAAAGAATGGAGTGAGATGTGACAGGAGAGTGTGAATGTCCTCATTTAGAGGTGGTAATCCCTCCATTGACAGACAGGCATAGACACACACACACACACACATAAAGACAAATATTGTACCCTTTGACAATTACACACTCACAGATTTATGTGCACCCACCTGTTGCGTAAAGGGACACCCAACACAACTGCTCACTGGATTGAGCAGGCGCTTATGTCAGTCACACACACACACACACACACACACACACACACACAGCTACATAGTTTGTTGCCGAAATAAAGATAAATTGTGAAAGAGTATAGGACAATAGTGACCCTTGCTCTTATGTCTTGATTCTTAATATAAAACTATTATAGATGGAGGACAGATGGAATATGGAGCTGGTAATGGCGACAGGCAGCGGCAGTTGTGCGGTATGCTGTGTGTGCTGTGGTTTTTATCTTGTTCGACGTGTTTTATCATTACTACTAATTCATTTTTTTAACTGATCTGCGTACCCGGAGCATGTCCAGTATAGCCATGAGTTCCTCCTGCTTCTCTGCAACTCCGGTGTGGGCACCATGGAACCCTTGGCAGCCCAAGGCTGTGATGAAAAGGGAGAGCGCGTGCGCCAGAGGCTCAAGAGACAAGGCCCCTTCCCACAGTGATCCTTGCCAATCAATGTCCAGTCACTCCACAACAACATTAATGAGCCTCAGGCAAATGTCAAGTTCCTGATGGACTATAACAGCGCTTGCTTTAACGGAAACATGGCTCAAAGAACAAGATTCACAGTCTGATTTGGAAATTGAGGCCTTTGGAGTACCATTTCGCCTTGACAGAGACTCCACAGTGACCAGTGAAGGCTTGTGTCTCCATGTTAACAAAAACTGGTGTATTACTGGTGGTTGTAAGGGAGACACTGTGCACCCTCAACATTGAACTCTTTTCCATATCCCTACGTCCCTTTTAATTACTGAGGGAAATTCCACAGTTATTGGTCATGCTTGTTTACATTCACCTGAAGGCTAATGTTGACACTGCTACTCAGACTATGGTTAAAACAGTGCAACGGCTTCAGGTGAAAGCGCCAGATGCACCAAACTTTGTTATGGGCGATTTTAATAACTGCAAACCAGGAAAGTTTTTGGGTAATTTTTACCAGTATGTTACTTGTCCGACACGACTCACAAAATGCCTGGACCTTTGTTATGGATCTGTGAAGGGAGCTTACAAATCCCATCGTAGAGCTCCATTTGGTATGTCAGATCACAGTTGTTTCCATCCTCCTGCAGAGAAACAAGCCAGAACGGCGTTTAGTTCCCGTCTGGTCTGAAGAGTCTACACGGTGCCTCCACCTGTACCGACTGGGACTTGTTTAAGAACGTTCGTGTTGATTTGGTGAACTGACGGAGACTGTGTCTGCATACATTACCATTTGTGAGGACTTGGTCATTCCCCAGAAATCAATTTCCATTTATGAAAATAATAAACCATGGGTCTCCAAATCTGTCAAAACCACAATTATCCAGCGGAATATTAGTTGGACACAAGTCAAAAAGGAACTTAAGATCGTGAAGTATAATTATAAAGATAAAGTAGAGAAGTTGCACGCCCTACTTGGATGAAGTGAAATCCATGATTGGGATGTGCCTTAATGGCAAGCCTGATCGTGACTTTTCAAATGAACTGAACATTTTTTATAATCACTTTAATGTCTATGATTTTAGTGAGGAGCTGTCAGTTTTTAAAAATGCTGTTTCCGAGCAGAATAGTGTGCACTTTGACAGGGGTAGGGTCCTGAAACTTTTCCAGGGGGTTAAGGAAGGGAAAAGTCCAAGCCCTGATGGCTGGGAGGTCGTATCCTTACAAATTATGCCAAACAGTTGGCAGATTTTATTTTTAAATTGTCTCTCCAACTCCATAGGGTTCCTTGTGTTTGGAAGTGTTCCGTTATTGTACCTGTGCCAAAAAACAATTCTCCAAAGTCACTGAACTACAGGCCTGTGGTGCTTACATCTCTGGTTATGAAATCACTTGAGAAAATTGTGAAGGATGAGCTTCTTAAAACAGTGCAGGCAAATTTAGGGGTGTTGACGTTGCGACAAGCACCCTACTTAACATGATTCTATCACACGTTGAGGGAGCAAAGACTGTATGTCTAGTTTTATTGATTTCTCCTCAGCTTTTAATTGCATCCAACCACATATTTTAGCTGAGGTTAAGGAGCATCCACAACAATGATCCTGGCCTGATATGTTGGCTGATGGACTTTTTAACTGAGAAGTCCCAAGGTGTTAGAGTGAACAGTGTGTCATCTGATGTTCTTTTTTCCTCCACTGGATCACTCCAGGGGTGCGTCCTCTCACCTCTTTTATTTGTGTTGTAAACAAATGAGTGCCAAAGACAAAATTTGAGACGTCATATCCTCAAACTTGCAGATGATTCAGTGATCGTGTCTCTCCTCAGCAGTGATGACCCTGATCATAGCCATGTAGTGGCAGAATTCACAGGCTGGTGCAGGACATCCTTCTTAAACATCAATGTGCCTAAAACTAAAGAGATGACAACAGATTTCTGGAAGAATCCTACGGTCATCTCCCCTGTGTTAATAAATGACAATCAGGCTGTTGAGTTTGTGCAGCAGTACAGATATCTTGGCACTGTATTTGATAATAAGCTGACCTTCAAGCTTCAGGTGGATGCTGTATGTATAAAAGCTCACCAAGCTTATTGTAAACTTCCTAGTTTCAATGTGGACAACACTTTTATGAAAATGTTTTATTCTTGTTTTCTTGAATGTGCCTTGACTTTCTCCTTCATCATCTGGTACGGGTCACTTAAAGTGTGCACCAAAATTGCAGGCCAAACTCTTAATGACTTGACTCTTTTGTATCAGGTTAGGACCTTTAAGAAGGTCCAGTCAGTCAGTGAGTTTAAGCTGATCCTGTCTGCCCACAGATGCAGTCTGCCTTCATGCAGGACCAATAGGCTTAGGAATTCTTTTGTTCCAGCTGCCATTGGCCTTTTAAACAACGCATTGTAATTATTATGTTGTTATGTTATGTTGTATTTATTGCCTTTAATACTTAACCTGTTTTGTATATATGTATATATATTATTATTATATATATGTATATATGTATGTGTATATATGTATGTGTGTGTGTGTGTATATATATATATATATATACATACAGTATATTAACACGTGTAAACTTTATAAATGTTAAGAAACTCACCTTCAAATAAATAAAATTTTATTCTTTGGGGGGAAAAAAGAGTTGCGCAAATGTGTTTTTGTTATTTTTCCTCTCGGCACGTTATTGTTTGCTTCAGACAGAGCAGTACCTCTGGATCATATTTTCTTTGGAATATCTGTTTTCCTTTGACAGATTCATCTAAAAGCACAAGTTTCTCCTCTTCTGTCCAGTTTGGCTTCTTCTTCTTCAGTATTTGCCAGACATTTTAATAAACACTCAATATCAAAACACCAAAAGAAAAAAACAGTTTGGATTCCAATTAAGATTTGATTCACATGGGCAGCTGCATTGTTACCATGGCAACTTTTCCTGATCCCCGCTGGACTTTGTGAGACATTTACTCATTTACCTTAGGCTTCTGCTGGAGACGTTCCTGTCAACACCTTTGAGACCCTTAAAAATGAACATTTTAAGAAAAATTTGAAAGAGAAAAACAGCTGATTTATATCACTGACACAGGCCTCTTACCCACTGTGGAATTTGCAGATTGAATTTTATGTATTCTAAATTAAACTCAGGGAGTAGCCACAGATGCTAGTTGCATGTAAGCAGTCTATGTCCAAAAAATAAAATGAAATTAATACAAAGAAAACCCCAAAACACTATGTAGCTTATGGTGGCCATTTACCAAACATAAATCTGATGCATTCATTTTCATATGTGTGTGGGTGTGTGCATGATTTTTAGGCATTAAGAGAAAAATCAATTAGACAGTAAAATGCAAATCAAAATGACCCTTGTGGTGGTTGTGTTGGGATTATTCATATTTATGTAGGAATGTATGGAGAACACTGTTGTTGGTTGGCTATTGTCTCCATGTTAGACATGTCAGCTACAGTATATACAACATCTACTGTCCACACATTAGTTACAGTCATTTTACTCCTGAGGATCCGTAACATGTCTCTTCTTCGCTTTTGTTACTCTCTGTCACATTTACTCACACACACACACACAGAGAAGCACATTTCTAAGGTGCCAGCTCCATCCTCCTTGTGTTGATCCTATTGTCAAAGACACATAAAAGGCCCAGTGTAAATAGTGTTAATGTAATGTAAATGCAGGTTGTAGAATAGAGCATTTGAAGGGCTGTTATTATTAACGGACTACCAGATTAGTTATGGTTGACAACATGCTACTCTCTGCTAAGCACAGTGGTTACAATCCTTTTACACTCTTATCCTCGCTATCCTCTGTGTGTCTGCTGTAATTAACTTGCATTTAAATACTCATAAAACACGTATAGAATGGTAAGTGTGCTATCTGCAGCCCTGTGCTGTGTCTGTGCTTTTCAAAAGTTCCAGTGCTGGTATACAGTCTGTCCCAGTACAGCAGCATAATGAAAACCTCATGTCTCTAATCTCACAAGAAGCACTGTCTCCAACTTGCATTCAACTGCCAACTATGGTTGGCTGGGTTGATATGGCTATAACTTGCAGAGGGCTTGCAGGAATTGCCAGGACTGATGCTCTGTGATCAAAGCAGCTGATTGCTGATTTACTGCCTTAAAAAAGGTTTCT
Organism: Thunnus thynnus; assembly: GCF_963924715.1. NCBI lineage: Eukaryota > Metazoa > Chordata > Actinopteri > Scombriformes > Scombridae > Thunnus > Thunnus thynnus. Next base: position 16,942,874 of record NC_089519.1, read on the forward strand.
ATTCATGCAAAATAAACCGTCTAAATGCGAGGACTGAGTGCTAAGAACAAAGAAAAAAAACTAAAGCTGCACTTCTGTATTTATCTGTTTCTATCAATGTTGACTTTGTTGCATTTTTGCATTTCATGTGTTCAAGAGGATGTGTCTAATTACAAAGAAATGTTAACTAAACTGATGTGACTTCTTGGTGACAGATGTTGGTGAAAACAAATCTGATAGCAGTCCCTGTAATTTCAGCTAAGCATGATGGATTTCTCTGGTGTTCATATTAGAACATATATAGAAACAACTGATTAAGACCATCAGTCCAGAATTCATTTCATCATGCTTGGCTTTCCAAGCATGACAAACTGCAGACTATCAGATGTCAATCTAAGTCCGTCTACCTAGAAACGCTCGTGTTTTGGGATCATTTCTTGCAGTTGGTTTAAATTACATTTCAGATGAAGTGCACAGACGTCCCTTGGAATACAGCAGACAGCTGTATTTTCAGGCATCTTGTTTATTGTTGCCACCCGAATCTGAATGTGTTTTTCACAATGTCAGCACAGCATCAACAGTGGAGTATTAAAACTACATCATCAAGATTCTCCATGGTGTCTCCAAGTGTTCAGTTTCACTGCCCAAGTTAATTACAACTTTATAACTAATTGATTTGAAAGTTATGTTGGTGATGAAAGGGAGGAAGTGGCGGCAAAAATAACAAAACAAAAATGAAAAGAAGAGGAAAATCTCGAGATAGACCAATTGTGTTCAAATTAATTTTTTATTTTTAAGTAGGCTGATATCGTCTGACAAAACAAACTTTTTGACTTTGAGTTGTTTGTTAAATTGAGTTTTCTTATGGGCTTCTTTTGGCTTTGTTTTTGTGATATGAACTTATTACAAAGTTTTACTTTCATACGTGTGCGTGTGATCTAGCAGTCACACCCAGCCTCTGTGTCTCTCCCTGAATGAAAGCATGATAAAATGTGACTATTTTTCATTAATGTACCCATTTTATGTTGTCATCAAATGAGGTGAATGTACAAGCGGAAAACTATGAAAGAGAAACACTAGTAGATGTGATGCAAGTTGCAAGACATACAAAGGTGTTTCTGAAACAGCACTGCTGTCTCAGTAGGAAGCCCAAATAATATGACTTATTAAATCTGTAAATGTCTGTGACCATGTTTGGTCCATGTGTGGGTGTGGTGTGTGTGTATTACTATATCTACTGACATTACCGCATTTCAGCTAAATCTGTTTGTCTAACATAAATGAAATGTATGTGTGAGTGATTGTCATACCAAAAGGAGAAAACTTTTGTAGGACTTGCTGACTGGATAAAGCTGTGAGTGTGTGTGTTTGCAGATGTTCTGGCGTAAAAGGTTATTAAAAAATTTTGACATTCCAGCAGCAGACCTTTGTTGCATGTCATTCCCTGTCTCTCTCTCCCATTATTTCCTGTCATCCCATAAATGTCGCTATCTAATAAAGGCATAAAAATAGGCTTAAAAATATATTTATATCATAGTCCACAAGCCTCAGAGCCAGATTGTACCTAGGTATGATTTAGCCGGATTACATTCATACCTGGCATTAATATGCATCATCCACATCATGATCTGATCCTGCGTTATCATTGAGCACACACCTGTGACGTCTTTCCCTAGTGCACAGGAATTGTGAAACAAAATAATGGCCACCTGTGAAGGTCTTATGTGAATTTTCAGCAACCAATTTTCTTGGTTGAGGTAAAAAATAAGGAGGAAAAGATGTGCTTCAAAACAAGTAAATGATGATGTTGCAGGTGCTGCTTCCACTTCTTGTGTTAGTTTCTGGCAGTGCTGTGTGGTGCACACCATGACATACCTCTGCTCCACCAAACAGGAAAAAAAACAAAACAGCAGCAGACAACGTGTAGACAGAGGAAACAAACTCCTCCATTAAAGTAATAATGCCATATTAGGTGAGAAACTGCAAAGACCATGCACCAGGTTTACAGTAGGGGTGTGCCCAACTACAAATACATTATTCGGCAAAGCACAAATATTAGGTTTTTTACAGTTGTCATGAAAGGAGAAATTAAATACAGAGACCAAAACCGTTGTTTGTACCAGGCTGTAAACATGTTTATTTCTGCTGTTAAGTTGGGCATATTAACATGAGGGTCTCTGGAGATTGACTCGTTTTTGGAGCCAGCCTCAAGTGGCAATTTGAGGAACTGCAGTTTTTGGCACTTCATTTTTCAGCCCCGGAGGTTGCCACTCGATGGAGTTAGTCGGTCAGATGTTTTTCAAACTGCGTCTTTCTGCATGTTGACTGTTAAAGCTTTAGCTCTAATTTACAGTGTGGTCACAGAGCTTGCTTATGGTGTGGTGGATTGAAACAATCCATTCATGGATCACCTGAGATGCATGTTAATGCCAGGTCAGTGGATCCCCAGAGTCCTCATGGCTGTTAACTCCAGCCAGTCAGGTACCTATTTACACCAGACCAGGGACACCAGGTAAATGGCATTAACTGTCAGCTGTGGGCCCTGAGGAGCACCACTGAGAGCCGCTCAAGTATTTTATTCATCCACGGTTTCACTTGTCAACACTTGCACTAATGTGTGTCCTCAGACCTTCAAATGGTGATCATCACATTAAGTAATTGCTGTAATTTTTTACATTGGTGTATACAGTTATTTTCACATAAAGAAAAGAGTTTATGACCCCCTAATGTCATCCCAAATCATCTGAAATACAGCATGTTCTGTTGTCTTGGGTTGTTGTTAACTCGTGTGACTTGATGCTTTTAATTGAATGTTTCTGCTTTAACTTCTTGAACTCACACACAGAAACAGTAATGCTGAGTGTCTCTGAAGTTCTGTTACCCGTCTCCTCTATTCGTTCGGTCTCTCCCCTTTCACTCCCGCTCTCTCTTTTTTCTGTCTTCTATCTCTGTCTTTACATCTTGCCTAGAGGCAGGTATTAATTGAAGGGCCCTTGTTATAATGGGTTCTAATTGTTAATCACACAGCCTTGTTAGAGAGCAGTCTAATTGTAATTACAGATGCTCGTTAGCTGGGGTTCTGTCATTAATTAGACATTGTGACCTTGGTAATTACTGCAGGCATACATGTATGTGCCAGTGATTTTCTCCACTGTGGAAATGATCAAAGACTGCCTTTATAGGGATAAAGAAGAACTGTTTGGTTTTCAGATGGACTGCCACTTTTATACAGTCTTTATACATACAGTCCCTTGATTGGCTTGTTCCAACAGGGTCCTAACACATGAAGTATTTGAAGGAGAGCTTCATGTTTAGGTTAACCAGAAAGTGATACCTCAATAAGAGATCTGAGGCCTTAAACGCTGAACTTTCCCAGTTATCATTTATCAAGATATGACATATAGACTGTCTGTATGCTCTGAGAGCAACATCCATTTAATGTTTTCTATTGACTAACTTTTATAATTACGAGACTATTTTTTGTTGTTGCTTATAATCATCAGTGTAATTATAGTATTTCTGCATGCCTCTCTGTCTCTTCTTTTAGAAATACCATAAATAATGATTTTTCTATATTCACACACATATTCAAATTAACTTGCATTTTACTTTTCATAATCATAAATTACGGATAATAAATAAATCAGGATTGGTAGCAGAAGGTGGTTATGCTTAAGTGAAGAGATGTAGAGGGGAATATTACAGACTTCATTTGTCAAGTTAACAAGCACAATAAAGATTTGTCACCCCACTGTTCACACACCTACAGTGCACCAGTATGAGAGTCACAAACATTGCGACTCATACTGGTGTACAGCTGTATGAGATTATGAGGGAGTATTATAGTCGCTCAGCTGAGTGCAGTGCCTATCATGTCGCTGCAATGGCCGGCTACATGTCCTCCATGTAATACGAATACATTTTCATTTTCTTTCTCGCTGTCTGTCCACAAGACATGCTTAAATAAGGTCTGTATATTGCGGAAACATGGGCATTGACCGCAAAGAACTATATCAAAAGCACAGAGGTATTACAGAAACAAGGTTTTATTCAAGTTTAATCCAAATCAAACTTAGAGCTAACTAAGACTCTGAAACTAAGATCTCAAGTACAGATCACATCAATTCCCATTTAGGGCAATGCAGAATTGGTGAGATAAATACAATGTTCTCAGCCACAAAGCAGGACATACTATCAGACATTTTTTTTACCAGAAAGAAAGTCAAAGTGAATATTTCATTTAGCAGCATATTGTAGATCAGCAGTGTAAACTGTAGAGGACTGTTGGCTGATGTAATTGGGTAGCAAAGCCTGTGGAGGAAACCTTAGAATATTGAATTAAAATATAACAATATAGACTATTTATTTTACATATACGTACAGTATAATGAGCTCAGAGCAGGCAGAACATTGACTAAAATGCTGTGAGCCAAAAAACTCATATCATAGAGCAAGTAAGTTGCAGTTCCAAAAGTCGGGATCTGAAAATTTGCAATTTCAGTTTAACAGATCTTGTTTAAGAAAAACTACAGTTTATTACAACTTGAGTTTTATTTGCCTTGCTCTGGCCATCAGTTCTGTTGGATTTAATAATATTGTTCTCACAAAAGTAGATCTGGCAACGTGACATCACTAAAAGTAGGTAAAATGGATCAAGAAACTGGAGTTGCAAATTCTGACTGTTCAATGCACATTAAGCTACATTTTAATGATGTACTCAAGCAATTCTTTGGCACACCAGGCAGGTAACATAAGTGGACCACTTGTGGAGTGGATGCTGCGACCATACGCTTCCATTATAATCAATGAAAGTGGCTACACAAGGCCAGAGAGCAGCTCATAAGTCATGCATATGCACCATGGAGTGAAAACGCATAAGCCCAACAATAGACCTGTCTTCTATTTAATTTTTTTAAACGAGCCATACACAGCTATAATGTTCTATATTTTTAAATAATTAAACTATACAGGATAAATGACTCTAGCTTTTGGCAGATTGGTTGTGAGATTTTCTATTATTTTTCTTGTTTCCTGTTGTTTCATGTCATTTTATAATTTGCACTGATAAGTAGCCATATATCGGTTACTTTGTATCAAACAGGGTTTCCGCCTCGGTGTTGTATCACCCTGTCTGCATTTAGTTACTTTGTTTACTTTTGCCAGTATCAGCTGATGGTTGTTTGTAACATTATCCCTCACATACATAGTCTGTAGATGTTAACTTACCCATATTACACAAATGTGGCAGTTTTCACAGGGTCCAAAAGCTGAAAACACAATCCCAAAACCAAGATCCAACGTCTTGTTTTGACCTTAAAGTTACGCAAGCCTACGCTGTATGTCCACTGCAGGTGTTGCCACCATAAAGAACCATTACGCAGCATGTCCACTCTGCAAACAGTCCGCTCACGTTATGTGCCCAGTGTAGCCAAAGGGTAAGTGTAGAAGAAGCCTCCACATTGATATTCATTTCATTTTATTTCTAATCAACATAGCTTAGAGAGTTAAATAAGCCAAGTTACTTTAAAATGTCACCGTCCTCTTCAGTAGCCACAAGTGACAGACCCGTATAAGCCATGCCCATGCACTCGCTCTGTGCTAAAAAGAAAATACCCATAAAAAACACAATATCTAAGATGGGTCACTGTCAGGACATAGGGCGTAGGGTTTGCAAACATGAATATGGTGTGCAGTCTACTGGAATCACCCACAGCAGTTGTCATCAAAATTCCTGATGCTGCCACTGGGGGGTGGCAACAGAGTATGAAATTGTGTACTGCAGTTAATTTTGTATGTATGTAAACAAAACCAATGTACCATAACTAATTTCTCCATCTACTTTTCTCTCTTCCCCTCTAGGCACTTTCTCTTTAAGACAGGTACAGGCACGACCCCCCTCTTCTCCACGGCAACTCCCGGCTACACTATGGCAACAGGCTCAGTGTACTCCCCACCCACCAGGCCATTGCCAAGGAATACCCTGTCCCGCTCTGCCTTCAAGTTCAAGAAATCCTCAAAGTACTGCTCATGGAGGTAAGATGGAATGAGGGGGAAGAAATCAAAGACCTGTACACGCAGGACTATGGGCTTCTGTTCAGCCGTAGCCACAAATCATACTGCTTGATATTTGCCATCGGTAAGATACAAACCAGATTCATACAAGGCCTGGAAGACCCTTTATATACAGTACCAGTCAAAAGTTTGGACACATTTTCCCATTCACTTAAATGAGAAAGTGTGTCCAAACTTTTGACTGGTACTTCAGCTGAGAGATGAGGTCATTTTTGGAACTCAGTTGCTTGTTGCTTGCAGAATTCTGCATGTATGGCCCAAGACAAGCATCACCAGTAGTGAATGGGTTGTCAGTTGAAGGGGTGCCGAGTACTTTTGCACAATTCATTTGGGTTTACATCAGAATTGCTGCCAAATAACAATGGCTGGGACAGTAAAGCCTACTTTCCAGTCACAAATGGAGGTTAAGTTTAAATAGATTGCTGCTAGGATATCGAAGCACCTATTATACTTGGTGGCCAGATTTGCACAAATTCAGAAATTCAGGGTAAGGACTTTGGATTGCCATTCAGACTGCTTGGGACGATTTTGGCACATCATTCATCAGGAATGAAGTATGACTGGTAATCTAGCTAGCTAGACTTTGGCCGATATTGTTCCAGGCCACCTAGCTATCACATGGCACTATGTTGCTTGAATGAAGTGAAAACTGATATTTATGAGAAAAAACAAAAGCCTTACATTATCAACCATATGGCAGCAACAATGATGGTTTAATGGACTGTGTTCCACTTGGATACATTTTCTGTCATCATCAAACTGCAAGATAGCGTTGGAAAACATTAATAACATAGATTTAGTTCTAGTTTAGTGTTAGTTTAGTCATTAAAATGTCTGTCATTCAACTTGGGAGTGATAGCAGGTTCCACTCCAGTTATTATTGTCACTGTGCTACTATTGTTTTAGTGTAGCTAAAGTGCCAAAAGTGATGCACCATAAAGGTTTAAAGCAGTTTTAATTGTTTTTATTTATTTATTTATTTTGGCCACATGGGGGCAGTGCAACAGGCAATAATAACATAGCATAGAATAACATTAGCATTCATTTGGACTTGTGTTTGTGTCCACCTGATGAATGTCAGTCCAATATTCATAATATTCTTCTTTTATCTCTGGTTTAGTCTCCATCAACTTCTGAGAAAATATCTGGCTTTTAGTTGCTAAATGCTCAACTGTGTTCACCAGCTAGCAGCTAACTTTGTCTTTTGTCTGTTGCTGGACAGGGTCTGTACAGTGCTTTTTCACTGAAAACATTATTGTATATTGTAAACTGAAAATGGCAGTGATAAGCAGTGAGTGTGAACCACAACAAAGTTGAGGGCAGCAAAACCAAAACAATGAGCCAAAAATGCGAAAAGGCTCTGAAGAGCTAAAAGGAACTTTAATACAAAAATATTGATTAATAAAGCTTTAATGCCCTTTAATGATTCAAATCTGATTGACCTACATTTGTATACATTTTTTACAAATATATACAACTATTATCATGCAGAAATCGGTTTGCTTTTATCAAAGTTCAAAAGAGTTCTTTCCTGTAAAAACCTTTTCAGGGACTTATCAGCAAAAAATAGCCCTAACCCTAACCCTGTTTCTCATAGGTCAGTCGCTATAGGAATCACCCCATCTCTCTGTGAAAAACTCTTTTGAAACCTATTTTTCTGAGGCAGTACAGATTCAAATCCTCCTCTGCTCAGGCTTTTCCCTTGTTGTCCCTTTGGCAACATTATTTGTGGGATTCCATGTTACAGCACAATTGGAAAAAGAAACACATTTCTGTATATTCAGTCGGCTTTGTATATTACAATATTATCAAATATATATACCGGTATGTATCAAATATGTATTTGGTGTATTGTATATACAGTACTGTAATTGCAGTGTGCATGCACATATCCTCACTTTCTTTGGTCAACATTTACATGCTCTCCTTTACAAATGACATTTAGATATACTGCTCTTCTTCAAGCATGTCCCTTGTCCCTCATGCCTTTGGCTCCCTTTTCCATCCAGCTTCCCTTTCTTTTTCTTTCTTCACGCCCTACTCTTATCTTTCTCCATTTTCCCACCCATCCGTACTTCCCCTATCTCTAGTCCTTCAAGTTCAAGAAGCCAACAGGCATTTATAAGTTTACTGACTGACTCATTATTGCAGAACATAGATCTTAACAGCATCCTAGCCCTATAGTACTTGAATTTTCACACAAACTTTCATAACATGGCACCTCCAGCTACTCTGTGGTAATTTAGTAAGAAGAAAAATTAAGTCATGGTTCCAGGGTTCTGAAGTATAGAATCACACGGGAAATCAGCAGTTAAGCTAATTAATCAAACATCCTAGATTGTGGAGATTTAGTATGCCAGAATGGTCTAAATGCAGTTTTGAGACAATTTCTATCTGGAAAAAAACTGTTCTTGATGAAGCACTGAATATGTCATTTGATATGACTGGTAATTTTCACATTTACATTGGCAGAATGTATCACCTATCCAAAGCTTCTATCAGCCTTATATTATCTGTATGAATATAGTTCTCATGTTTGCTTGGAAATAACATCAGGTGGTCAGGTTGATACTTTACTAAAATTTGATGTGTCAGTCCGAATCAGTGTGTTAACCTTGCAACATCTGCGAGAGACTTCAGTTTTTAGGTGAACCTGTTTTACTTTGGTGTGGCTCATAGCTGCTAACTAGCTTTAGCAGTCTCATCCAAATCTGTCTTAAAGAATGGGAGTGACGTTCATGTGACTTTGCATGAACAAGGACTTTATTTCTCTTCTGTGTTTCTACAACTATAATGATGTGCCCTAATCCTCTCTAGACACTTTATCACTGGCTATAGTAACTTAACCACCAATAAGTGATCTTTCATTGCACCCTTAGGTTCATAACTGGGGATGGCTTTAGAACACATTGTTGTATTCTTTATGAGAGGGTGGCAGTCGTTGGCAGTGATAAGAGAATGGCACTGCATCCTATTTATATACAAAGCTGGGTACCTGACATGTCTTATTAACTGTTGTTCAATTTCACACTGCACTACGTCCCAAAACTGTTTGGTCCTTAAAAATCAACATGTTAACGCTGATATTGGGAAATTGGCTTTTAAATATTATGCTCCACACAAGTGGAACAACTTGCAGAAGATAGTAAAATTAGACGAGCTGATCCCTTTTAATCATTTTAAATCTTTTTTAGCTGACACAGGGCAGTGTGGATGTGTGTGTTTTAATTGAGCTTTAACTTTTATGTGCCTATATTGCTTTTATCGCCTTAAAATGTTCCATATTATGTGTTTCATTGCTTTTATATATTGCTTTTATTGTTTCTTATATTTTATATTGCTTGTTGCTTATCTGTTCATATTTGCTTTTTAAATTTGCCGATTATTGTTTCTTATATATTATATTTGTATTGTAATTAGGGTGTCCTTGGAAAAAGAGAGCTTTCTCTCAGTGGCCTACCCTGTATGAATAAAGGTTTGAATGAATGAATGAATGAATAAATTAATGAATTGACAGCATGCACGTCACTGTGGCTATGGCTACATGCTGGCACTGACTCACATCCCACAACAACCTCACTAGATTATGTCAAACGCACAGGTTATATGGACATGTGACATCAAAGACAGAAGGTTATGAAGTTTTGATTTACATCTAATAGTTGACTGCATCTTGGCAGTAACTGTAGCCACAAAAGCAGCGGCCATCACCAGCCATCTGCTGTCTAATTGGTGAGACTTGGCTAGCTTGCTGACAAGAGCATCCAGGGAGGTACAACAAAGGGAGACTTGAAACCTCAAAGATGACCCTAGAAAATAACCAATTCCAACAGCATTAAGAAAGTAGTTGACTAATGTAATTATTTATCTAATCTATCACTGTATCATTGTATGACAAACAATGAAAAAAATGTAATTTCTCATGGTTTTATGGTTGATAATAATAGTGCGTCATTGTTGGTATTCACTGTTTTAATTGTTCAGCTGTATTTTTGTACAATGCAATATTATTGGAGATTTCACACAAGCAGAAAACATGACCTGCCAACCTGCATGCATTTCGTGTAGCAGGCACGCATTTTGACATCTATTCTGGTATGAGTTGTTACTTTAAGGTACACAAAAAGAGGCCAATTGTCTTTTTTTTACACTTATGTAAGAGATAAATAGAGCTGAGCCAATCGAGACATTAAGCTGGTATTATTGTTTCTTCTCCTATCAATAAGCTGTCTACCAATACAGAGATGACCAATGACAGTTTACCTTGTACAATAGCTTTTAATGTCAGTCATGCCACACACTGTGTGGACCTAGAAGTTGCTGCAGGAATCCTTCAATTCAGTAAAGCCCATGTATTTCTATTTTACCAGTGATGCTCGTAGATATGTCTGCTTGCTTGTGAGATTTGTTGACTGGAAAGTCTTAATTTTTTCTGAACAAAATTAGCTATAGCACTTACAGTTTTGATATACATTTGACTGAAAACAGGCATTCTAACCACAAATGCTTGTGATTCAATAGTACTAACGTTAGCTAATGGTGTAGCTAACAGGCTGTTGCTAACTTCAGGGATACATAACATGTTGCTGTCTTTTCAACCGCTGAACTGCTGACACAGAAATTTCCATTATTCACCAGCATGCAGTGTAGGGTGCACAATATAGCTAGCAGTAAATTTAGAGAAGGCTTAGCCTTCTCTAACCTACATTACCAATGTTTTGGATTAACTAGTGACCTGTTAACTGGCGACTGTCAGAGCAAGCTGCTCTTCCTGTGAATGCCTATCTCTAAAAAATACTCTAAATGAACCTTTTTGTCTTTGGAGTCTTGTTTGAGTTAACATGTCACATAGAATAACTATTCAGCCCTTTTAGAAGTAAAAAGAGGGAAATGTGACATGAAAGTCAGAAGACTATTCCAGTGTGTCATTATCACCACAGTATCATGCTGTAGGTGTAACATGAAACAACTCATACATCATACAGCCAGCCATCTCTTAAAAACAAGAGGCAGCCAGATCAACTTATGACCACACTGCCCATACACTTAAGACCATTTTGGTATGTCACTGGTTTCCAACACAAATACGACTGTTAAACACAGATTTGTCACTAAGACATAATTATCTATTTATGTTAGCAGCCTTAAGTCTATGTTATAGTTTACATGTAAATATGATAAACACATTATATATAGGCTTCAGATTAAATCTTCATTTGTAACACAAGATAGATTATCAGTAATACAAAACATTCACTATATGGCCAGAAGTATATTAACACCCAAATGAATAGTCTTCCAACTTTCATTTATTTTCCCACAATGGTATGAGTTTGAATCCCGTAATAAAACATTTCCCTTTTTTTACATCTGAAAGGGTTGAATAGTTCTTCTACGTGACACGTTAACACTTGCTCTCCTCCTGTTTTCAACATTTTCAAGCAACATTCAGAATGCAACTGAGTGTTAGTTAGTTAGATACGTTTCCTCAAACAAGACTCCACAGACGATTCAGATTGTTTAGTTTGTCATTACAATGTCAAAACATACCTAAGAGGCATTCACAAGGACAGCTATGTATTCTCTTCCTGTTTTTAACAGCTGTCGTAAACTAAGACAACCACGGACGCATATGGCTGACGGTCGCCAATTAACAAGGTCACTAATTAATCTGAAACACCTGCTGCCCCTGGTTACACATAACGTTACACACGAAAAGTAGCCTTGCCAGCTTTTCACTGAGGACACTTTGAAGTGAGGGGAAGAAGAAAGGAAAAATCACCATGAGATACTGGAAGAGAGAATTGAGGGAAAAGAGTGGTGTGTGTGTGTGTCTGTGTGTGTGTTGGCAGTCTATAACTTAGCCCACTCTAGGAAAATTTCAAGGAAAGGAAATACCTCCCATTGCAAATTAAGTACACAATATGTAATTATGTACAATAATTCATTGTGCAAACAGTGATTCACATCTGATGCATCTAGGTTGCCAAAGTGATACTCCAAAAATTTATACAGGGATGGCAGGTCTGCAATTAAAAACTCCTTTTGTGCAGAAGACATTCAAGATCGAATCAATCAATGACAATGATGATGATTACTCATGAAAGATCTAAATGTATTGCCATAAGGCATTACATACATCACATGCAAATGGAGTGTATTTTGAAAGGTCATCATAAATTCAAAACAAAACAATTGTGAAGCTGTTGTTTCTTTGTATTGTGAAGGTAATTGAAGACAAAACCAATACTGAAGAAGGTGGAAGTAACACAACTATCTTTTTATCTTTTTTTTTTCTTTTTTTTTTAGGTGTACAGCCCTCAGTGCAGTAGGGCTGTCTGTGCTGCTCTCTGTCCTGCTCTGTTACTGCATAGGTAAGCCCACACACACTCTTACACATGCTTTCTCTCTCTCTCTCTCATACACACACACACACACACACACACACACACACACACACACACATTTTATCACTGCTGTGAATATATGCACACACATTAGTCCAAAGGGTTAGTTTGGCCCAGGCACAGGATGACAAATGAGACTTTTATTTGTGCTTCCCCTGATTTGTCCAATGTTAATCCCTCCTCATCTCTCTTCCAATCTTGTCCAGCTCTCTTCCCTCTCTCAGTCTTTCTCCATCAGCCACTCTTGTATTCTTGTTGGTTTTCACTCTGTGGTATGAGCCGATCAGATAACCCAGACTGCCAGGGTTTTCCTTTCTCCAGGCCTTATTCCTCCCTTTCTGAATTACCACCGTTTTCCAGGATGTGCTACGGGTGATGTGACTAATATCTCAGGCAGATTTAATGGTAAAATGTCTGGAACCCACATTGGAAACATTATTAGAGTGAGATATGATGAATTGTTAGCAAACAGTACCATCAGAGTTTGAACATCATTCTGTCAGAATCAGGAAAATGGGTCACATGATCATTTTTCAATCACAGAATTTCTATGTAACAAAGTAAAAGTTTGATATAGGAGATTGATCATCCCTTCATCAGAGGAAACCTGCATAATACTGATGACGGACAAATATGTAGTTCTTCAAATAGCAGGAATGCTTTGTTCACAGCAGGACTTCCAGGGCTGATGAAAGGCCGGAATCTTCTCAGAGTAATAACTCAGAGTTCATGGCACGCAAGGAAGAGTGTGTATATGTCTTCAGTAATCCAGTGCAACTCTACGTTCAGTGCTTTTCATCCCCTGACCACTTGATCAGCCCAATTATGTTATACAACTATGTTGAAATTAATTGTGGGTGAATGCAAGTGTAATTACAGACATGGCAGCTCTGAAAAATGATCCTTTAAGCCACTGAGAAGACTTAAAAGATAGGCTCACAGTTATTCAAGTCAGGTGTCTATATGAACCGTGAAAGAGGTTTTCCTCGTTGTAATCATTCCTCCTGTTCATACTGACTGTTAAAAGATCATTTTTGCACAGAAATACATTGTAGCAGCATTATGAAGGGATCTTCTAATGGTCAGTATGAACAGGAGGAATGATTATTGTAAGAAAAACCTATTTCAATGTTCATTTGGGCTCCTGACTGCTGTTTTAAGACAGACTTAAAAAGTTAAATTTATTACATTTTAATTCATTTTTAAATTTGACCAAACAGTCATCAGTCAACCCAAAAGCAAACATTACTTTTGTGATGAACTTGACTTCACACTCTTATTGTAAGAGTGTGTCACTGCAGTCATTAACCTCTTCAACCTCACTGGACCCACTGGAGGCGTTTGCATTTGCATAAAAGTAGTGGAGAATGTCCTATGAGGAGGGCTTTAAGAATACATTTTGGAATACATATTGTTTCTGGGCACTCAAATTGTGTTTTCACTTTTGAGGTGAAAGTACTCAAATTTGAACTTGAAATCTGAATCTGAAGTCACAACATATCTGTATGTGCCGGCTTCACTCCAAAAAGAAAAACAAATTAGTATTAGCCTTCAAAATCCCTATGGACACCTTGCATTTACAGCTCATACAAAACATGCTTCAGTGCTTTTTCTTCTCTCCTGCACCGCTTAAGATCTGTCAGGGTAGTTTGCTCCTTTTTAGATGGTGTGCAAGCGATATTTTTTTAAAAAGCCCAGAGAGAAAAAAAGAGGAAAGACTGATAGAAAAAAATGAGTCAGAGGGGAGGAAGAGTGGTATTTTTTCTAAAGGTCATCGATTCCCACAATGAACAGAAGCAATTATGATTGGAGCTCAGATGGTCCTTGGACTTGGAGATCTGTTGCCACAGGCTAGTCTGTGGGTGTGGGGTGGGGTGGGGGGTGGGGGGTGGGGGGTTGTTGTTACATGCCCGCCCATTTATGTGGATGTGTATGTGTGTATCTTGAGCTCCCCCCAGCAGCATTTCTAGAAAGATGTTTTTTTTTCTACTCAAAGCATCTGTTTAGAGTTTCCTGGGATTTTACTCTTCACACACACACACACACACACACACACACTCACATGAATCTGTCTCACACACATGAATGAACACACAAAAACACACAGGCAGATACTCACAGCTATCCACACTAGAGATGCAGTAGAACACACAGGAAGATATAAACACACACACACACTGAGCAACATATCAAGGGTGCACAGGCACACATGTTTTGATTGGCAAACGCATATACCCCAGACACACACATACACGCACGCATGCACACACACACACAGTGTACCTTTGGCCTTGACAAACTGACATAATGACATACCAGACAACATATGATCCATGCCTGTTCTTGTGTGTGTTTTTTCTAGGGTATATATGTGTCAATCATACTGTGTGTGCCTTTGTACCCTTGTGTGCAATTTCATGTTCATGTATGTGTGTGTGTGTGTTTCCTCTTGAATTACCCTCATGTCTTGGCTGGAAGATGTATTTGGCTTGATGTCTGAGGAAAGCTTTTTTGTTCCTATATAAATGTAATAAATAAAGCTTAAAGGTTTAAGGGAGAGCAGAGAAAAGTAAAAAAAAAAAACATCAAAATGAAATGGAGCCATTTCAGATTGTATATCACTACAGCTGTAAAGATTAATTGTTATATCTTGAAGAATTCATAGAAGAGTCACAAGTAGAGCTACCTCGATACAACCACTGATTTTAACAACATTCTGTGAGAAATCCATGAAATATGTATGTATCTGTTAAAATATGTGTGTTTCTTAGTACACATGGAATAACCATGCAGACTCCCTCATCAACAAAGCAAACTTAAGATTGTATTTCCTCAGGCAGTTGAAAAAATATGGGCTGAACTTCTTACTAACTTTTTACACCAGTATTTCTTACATGGTTTATTACTGTAGCCTGTGCATCACTAACCATTGTTTACTGCTTTAGCTGTTTCTAAATCTCAATGAAAGCACATACACCAATCTAAAACAAGCTCATTAACAATTTTTTATTTTTTATATTGACGTCTTAAACTGATTTTATTTTCTCGTTCTTAAGATCTGATAAATAATGAAAAATGTATTACAGTGTCGTCCTAAGAAGGCAGACCAAAACATTAATATCTCTTTAGTTGTAAAGTACTTATATTCATTTCAGGTTTGAGCTACAGTAGATGGTGAAATTTTGCTAAGTTGTGTCTAGTCTGATTGTTGACTTGACTTTTATGGCTGACATATAAAATTCCAGGCTGAAAGTGACTCAGACCTGCCCTCTTGGCACCCATTACCCCCCAGTTTACCAAAGTCGATAAGATTACTTTCTGAGCCCACTCTTAGTAAACAGTTGACATGCAAAACAAGTGTGGAGCTGCTGGATACACCTGTGTATAACTCTTTCTGTAGAAGTGGAGTGGCTGTTTTTCTGGTCACTGAGTTTATATGCTAAACTAGGCAAGATCGTATTAACAAAGACACAAACGTACACATATAAAACCTTCCTCTGTGACTTATTGAGCCAAGCTGTACACCATAAAACAGGGCCCTGCATCAAACAAATGCTCAGCAGCTACAAGACCTGTTACATCTTTATTCAGTAAAGCCATTACAATGCAAGTGTCTTTGTGACTCCCACTGGGATGTGCTGTTGATTGATTGTTGTTGTTAATGATTCTCTAAACTTCATCAATTCAAGTCTTTTTTTGGTCCGGTACTTTTTGCAGAGACGATTTTTCTCCCCTCACATTTCACTAAAACCACTTCATCTGATTAGCCCTATCAGTGTGAGTCAAAATAGGTCAAATAATAAGGATACACTGCTTAGTTTCAATTTTTCCAGGAATTATTTTGTTATTATTATCTCTGCATTTGGAACATTTGCATGCAGGCCTAAGTTATACTACCATGGGTGTAGTATCACCTCGAGAGCTGCAGCATAATGATTTGTAATAATTAGAGGAGGTTGATTTTAATCTCTTATGAATCTGCCATGTAAGTAGTTTGTGAAATAACAAGGACACTGTGTCATAAATGCAAAGCACTGCTCTCTTGTAGCACTCCTGCTGTTCAGCATTTATGTCCAAAACATAGCTCAGGGGCAGAGATATGGGGTTGAGTATTTGTGTTCTTCAGATGAACTGAATTAAATATTGATTTAAATGTGTCCTTTATGGAATTGGTTCTGGATTTAAAAGCATACTGCAATTTAATACTTTAGTAAATGTTGATAATGATGTTTTACTGTTATATGTTTTTTAGTTTTACTCTAGAAGAACAGACATCGTTTCTGAGTGGTGCTTCATGGTCAGAGAAAAAATGTACATAGTTTAATAACTGTCACATGATTCAGGGTCATCTTTCTCATTGATAGTATAAAAGTGTGTTTTAATGTCTAATCTTTTAAAATCTAAATGAATGCTTGTCCTATGAAAATAGGATTTTGAGAAATGTAAAATGATTTTTGAAGGTCCTGTACACACACAGTGTTGTTCTGCTTGATCAGAGATCTCCTCAGGTTGTTGTTGGGTAGAGCACAGGTCACCTAACTACAAGAAATCAAGATGATAAAGGTGGAATTTGACAAGGAGTTTCATGCTTGCATCCCCACTGGAATGGCCTCCTGGGTCACTTAATTGGAACAGGGCTATCATTATTGCTATTAGTTATAATAATACTATGTCTGCTATGAAAATGGTCTTTAAGTGTAGTCTTTACACACCCACACTAATCAGGCAACATATGTGAAAACACCTGTGTGGGTGGACCACGGACATATAGAGACTCATTATGTGATGGGAACATTTGTTCTGTCAGCAGTTATAGCTGCCTCACATTGTTAGTATACTCTCTTTAGTGGATGAGACTTTTTTAACAGCTTCATCCATGAGTACACCACTTAAATACAAGAAGTGAAACAGCTTATTCAGCCTCATCCATAAACAACGTCTTTTGTTCCTAACACATTTCTTGCCTTTCAAGTGGTGGATCAGGCTGCTGCAGGCCCGCTCAGTGAACTCGGATCAGTTTGCTCTTCTGGACGGACACAGTAAAGGCTGATAGTGCTCGCTGGGTTGTTGATTCCTGTCCTGCTTTGAACACAGTAGGATACTTCATCTTCCATCGATCCGAGTGGTTCACCTGCTGCAAGGAGTTTTTAAGAAAGCTTCCACAGGATGGTTTCCAGCACCGCTTCTTATCACAGCTTCAAATTTACAAACCAATTAGTTTGTATGAAAGATGGGAAATATTGTGGAATTGATAGCAACCTGTCCCCCTGTGATGCATGTATGTATAGTTGATATTAGCCTCATTACCATGTACCAAGAATATATATGACTTTAAAGTTTTCAAACTGACTTTTTTACCTTCTTTAAATACACAACAATTTTTTTCTGAAATGTTCTGTTAATTTCCAAATTTCCTAAAAAGGTTCTGATAGAGAGAACCAATGTTGTATGACTGTTACCATGGCCATTAATCCTCTTACTTTATCACAAAGACACACACACACACAGACACACACACAAATGCATACAGGCTCCTGTCGATTAGCCAGCACTCTCCCATGACCCTTTGCTCCTGTCCTCACCAGGAGGGGTTGTGGGTAACAGGCTGGCACAGCACGGCTCTAATTTAATGAGGCAAAGAGGTGTGCATGTGTGCAGAATCCATGTGTGTGTGTATATGTGTGTACGTGAGTTGGGGGTAAGGGGGGGGGGGCACGACAGGGGTTTCTCTCACTAAATATTCCCATGTTGAATCAGTAATTGGTCCTTGACATGACTCTGTGTAATATCTGCTGTGTGAGGAGTCCAGTCCAGGGTCCCTCAAAGGTTTCTCCATTTTAAACCAACACAAACAGGTTACTGCTTTTGATTTGTGTAGCATCACTGTGTCACGTACTGTATTGTCATGGAACGTGGACCTCTTCATCAAACTTCTCTCAGATGGAAAACAATCAGGGTTTTGTGTGTTTTATTTTGATGTCCCATGGTGGTGTGTCTGCTTTTTAGAGGCTCCTAAACTTATTAGGGAAGGGTTAGGGTTAGGGTGTTAGGGTTAGGGTTAGGGTTGGGTTGATCCTTTGTTTTGTTTGACATAAAAACAATCTAATTTGAGGACACTGAATATTGGCTTATGATAACAGCTATCACTATATCACTATCACTTATGTTGGTACTGTAGTTGCGTTCTGAATCAGATATGATTCAAATACCATAGCTGACCATATGTGTATGATCTGGCAGTGCCTTCTGCAGGCTCTTTTACAGAACAGACAGTTTAGAAAGCTCTGTGAACTGCTATGTTACTATGTTAATAAGTTCTCTGAGTTGCATTGTGTTAGGTTCAGCACTGTCCCACTGCATAAAATGTGAACTGTATGGTCATGCAACACGTGAATGTGATTGATAAATTCAACAGTTCAGCGTTGTTTAGTATTATTGTAATGTTAGTGACAATGAAAGGTGGTTTTATGATGTAATAAAAAAGAACAAAATGAACCAAGATACATAGTATATAAATGACAAAATTAAACAAAACATGTCACATTGGACATTCACTTTTTTTCTCAAACATGCTGTGAAATATGTTTCACTACTTTATTAAAAGTTAATTGAACATTGATGATTTTTACTCACAGTACAGGTTAAAGTAACTTTACAGTTTACAGCTACTTCAAAAGTCTAAATCACTTTAGACATTTTGATGGTGAGATTGTGCAAAAAGAAAATGAGGCATAAATCTTAAACGGTATATGCTGGAGTTTTAAGTATTGGCTGTTACACTGGGGATCTCTCCTAAAATGTGTTTGCACGAAATATAAAAATCTAATGGGCATATCATTCCCATGAAATTTACTGATCACTTCTGCTACAGTTTATCCTATTTTGAAACCCTTTCATTTTTAATTACCCAGTGGTCTTTCCTCCAGGGTCACCCTCAGGACAAACTTTATATTTAACAAAATGGTCAGTATGTAGTTCTTTGTAACACTTTTTGGGGAGTGTAACATTGCAGTTTCTAGGTTTGCTAGAGGGACTTTAAACTAGACTGGTCCACCTGGTTCCTAGGAACTGAGACCAGGTCAGGTCCAAATTATATTCACTGTAATCAGATCCAGGTGGGGTGCCGTCATATTGTTGCAGGTCTGGGATTTTTTGTGTCATTATGACTAATATCAGTGGATAGTGGATCCAAGCGGATTGGTCATCAGCTGTGATCATGTGGTGCTTCATAATCATCACAGGAGAAAAATGACACTTGTTTTGACCATGGCTGCTTGTTAATTGATGGAGCACCATGCTGCTGCCGGTGTTGGTGTTCTCTCTCTGGGTCTGCTCAGGTCAATTGTACTTTGAATTGTGTCTAATTATCCCCAGGTATAGACTGGAAACATTTGGCTGAGATGTGTGTAAACCCAGACTACAGCCTACAATATTAAATTGTATGTAATTCTGTTGGATTGACGAGGCAAAGTAGAAAACCAAAACCCTCTGCTGCTTCATTCTATAAAATGCCACATCAGCTGTGCAGTTCTTCATCAGACAGTCAGCATAATTCAGCAGACGCCATGCAGAATATATGTAGGTGAATGAAAGTTAGAGGAGGTGTCATGGTGAATAGGGTCTGGATGTTGTTTCTTTTCTGTCTGGAAAAGAGGAGAAGGAGGGAGATAGCAAGTGAGCAGATGATTTACAAGCCCAAGGGTGCGTACGCACTCTCACACACACAGAAAGAGAAGGAGAGAAAACACATCGGTGGTAGAGATGAGCGTTGTATTGTGCTATGTCAGATTAGCAGCCGGAGGCTTCCTTTGATGCTTACACACTCCACTCTATCTATCCCAGGGTACTGGTGTGTGTGTGTGTGTGTCCATGTGTGTGTGCGCAGTTGCTCATTTATTTTGAGTACCTAGCCTGAGAGCATTGTAAATGTTATTCATGTTTCTAAAAGCATACTGTTAACCAGGGCTCGATATTCACTTTTTTTCCTCAGTGTCCCACAACTGTCCCCAATTTTACTGTCAACTGTCCCAAACTTATCAACCATTGTCCCGAATTGATGTTGTTGTTTTTTTTCATTCCACATAATAAATATAGTTTAATAACTTTGTTTCAGTGACACATTACTTCATTGACTCACTCTGGTTCACCACTGAAGTTCTCAACACTTAATTTTATATTAAACATGATGAAGCTTCATAGTTTAAATCTGTTTTGAGTTCTTCTGTACATCAGTCTCATCATTGTATCTTTACTGCTGCCCCCCTCTAAAGGAGAGGTGTTTTTAACAAGATCAGATGCATAAAACGACTGCAGTGTTTCAAAATAAAATGCTCTGTTATTACATCTGTTTTGAGGTTGGTTTTTTTGTGTTATTATTCTTATAGCCTTCACTGCCTCCTGGTAAAATGTCAATCAAAGGTGCATTTATAAACTTTTAAATGATTTATAAGTGATGAATTTTTATCACTCTTTATTTACGCTCAAGGTGTTATTTCCCCGTATCAATAATATTTCCATTTTAATTTAAATTGTGAAGCCTGTTTGTAAAGTCTGTTTCAATATGAGCGCTATAAAATGAATCATTGATCATCCTTCTGATGTTTAATAATGATGACTGAGATATCACTGTGATGATGGTTTATCTAAAGTTGGGTTATTGTGCTGTTTTCAATGTGCAGCCATGCATAATGATCACGCCTAACAATAATGGCAGCTGTTCTCTTGTTGTCGGAGAAAATTGGTGAAATACATTGCACTTCTTCTTTAACGTTCTCCTGTTCCCTATATCTCACGTCATTATTAGGCTACACGGAATTCTGGGGCGGTGCCGCCATTTTTGCAGGATAGTATACCTTGCAGCCACTCAATAGATTACCATTGTTTTTGGCTGGTGAGTGAAGCAAATCTACCAGCCACTTGAATATTTTACCAATATTTGGCTGGTGCTAATTTTGTGCCCTGAATGTCAGTAAGGATGTTCAGCATAACAACACAGCATCTGACAACTAATGTACAATTTACAGAGAGAGAGAGAGAGAGATGTTTACGTTGGCTAGCTAGCTTTCCAGAAATGCAGCGTCAAGTTAGCTAGCAAAATGATAAACTACATAAATGAGCAAAACTCAGGAGAGACGCAGCAGCCCGACATTTCTCCCCTTTCTCCACTGTGGCTTACTTCGGGGGGCTTACTTGCTTTATCCCCGGTGTTTTTCAGCCACTTCAGCATTTTTTGACTGAAGGCTTTTTGCTACATCGGGAGCTGACTGGGTATCCCAGAATGCATTTGCACCAACAGGTGATACACTGTATTTGGTAACTCATTAGATTCTGTGAGCTGCAGTGTTGGTTCGGTTTGTTTAGGCATGAGGAGTGAGATGAATATCAGGGAAGGTCACAAAATGTGATGGGTCATTAAATTCAGCATAACACTTGCAGCAATGGCATCATGGCAAAGATTAAACTGCCATTTAGCTTCCCATATGTGGTCAGTTTATCCAAATAACACCTATTTCAAAATTTGCCTTGACGTTTTTTCTCTACTATCTCAGAATTGTCCTATACACCGTATTGTTGTGACAACGGGACATCCTTAAGCTCGAACGCTGCCGTTAATGCTCAGTACACTTAGCATTGCCCTGAGTGTATACACACATATACACACACGCACACATTCACATATCTCTCTCCTTTTGTTATTCTGTGACCCAGATAGACATAAATTATTATCATTTTTTTTACCATTTTCCTATTTCATCACCTAATTTTCCTTTGTCCTTTGCATTACTTTTGCTCTCTTTTCATTTTACACACTGTATTAACAGTCCTGTCCATTTCTTGCTGTGTTTTCTTTCCCTCTCCTCTCTCTTCCCCCCCTCATCTCTCCAGCTATGCACCTGTTTGGTCTCAACTGGCAGCTTCAGGAGAGTGATGGATACGGGGCATTTGAAAACGGAGGAGCAGGAAGAGATACGACTCCCAACACCTTTATGGTGTCCACAGACAATGGTGAGTTCCTACTGAAACACATTTTTGGCTTTTCTTCAGGAAAGGAACAAAGAACGGGATAAAGATTCACTCTGAGTGGCAAAAAAAGTGTTTGTTCCAGTTTGCAGCATATTTCAGCTTAAACAGAAATATGCTGTAGAAGTCACTCAAAATGCCTTTCCTTGTGCTAGCTGTAGTGTTGAAGTTGTACACTCCTCATAACGCAGCACTGCAGACAACACTGTCTTCTAATTATTGCAATTATGAGGCATAATTATGCAACTAATAGGAGAGGACAATTTATGTTCAGTGCCAGTGCACAAGGTAATGCAAAGACCCAACTGAGCACATGGGCAAAACATACAGATAGCTCCACGTGAGCTGAAGATGTTTCTGTGATGTCTTGAAATGGAATGGGGAGGATGCCAGCTATACCACCACATTTAATGTCATTGAAGGAATATTGACCTAATCTAAGCCTAACCAACCTGTCAAGGTTTGTTGTTTATGTATAACCTCCCATCTTCCTTTTCTTGCAAGAAGCTAAAAAATATGTTTGTGGATGCATTTGCGTAGGATGAATTGATTGTCTGTGGGAAATGATCATTCAGCAATTCGTTGGAGAATACATGTTTACGGATGTGTTTTTATATTTACATATCTGTATGAATGTACTGATTATTTACTTTATATGTTAGGGGAGGTTAACAGGTTAGCAGAGCTATTGGTAATGCATTGTAAACCATAATAATCAATGCAGGATAAAAATGTAAAGATGTTGGGCAAAAGTTGTTGTACCTTGATAAAGTCTTGCTTGGCCATGTGAAGGTGACTTCATCCTGTCAATCAAGACTTTATTAAACCGCACACACACACACACACACACACACACACACACACACATCAAAATCTGTTCTTTGGTCATTCTCTACCTTTCACTCTTTTTCTCTTTAATGTCTCCATCATTCACTCATTGTCTCTTGCTTTTTCCTCCTTCCGTGCTGTCTTTCCTTCCACTTTCTGCTCATCTCTTGTTTCCTCACAAACGAAGAAACAGACTTGGATGGAGAGTGAGAGAGAGATGAGTGAGGGGGACACTACACATCAAAGCAGGACATTTTCTGGAAGTTGTAAAGCTTAAAAAAGTGTAGAAAGGGAGAGTTAAATTTTAAATGTTTCCTTTTCATTGACAAAGCTTTCAAGATGCTTTCACGAGACTGAACCTTCAGCTGCTCCAGAGCTGCCAACATTAGAAGACTCACAGTTTAAATAGTGTCATATGAACTCAAAGCAGGTCAGCTTTCTCAAGAGATGAACAACGTTTTTAAAAAGTGAGTAGAGGGACTCAGAATCAGACTCTCAGGGCAAGAAGACTTAGTAGTTTGCTCTCATGGGTCACACTAGAGAAATAAAGAATCAAGAATGAAGAAGAGGCAGAAATATGTTGTAACTCTCTTGAACAGGGTTAGTTCTTATTGGCTGCTGCAGATGTTAAAAACCAATTGTTCTCCTGCTGTGACATTTGTGTGTCAATTATGAATATTAGGACTTCTATTACAAGACCATTAATTACCCGTAACATTGAGTGAAAGAGAGAAAGGCCAGTAGTGCAAGTGTGTTGTGTGAGAAAGAGCGATGGATGTGTGTGTGTATTTGAGCTGGGCTTAGAGATGTGTGTCATATGTTGTAGCTCATATTAATGTAACGACACACACACACACAGACACACACTGAGTCAGTGTTGGTTTAATGCCCAAATGTCATGACTTCAGCTGTTAAAGTGTGATGTTATGAACAGGAAGGGCCTATGAAATTACAAACTTTAAACAGCGATGTAACCATTCCAGCGCAATAGTGCATGCACTGAATAAAAGCAAGTCTTCTTACATTTAATTACAATGACAAAGGTTTAAATCCCAACTCAGGTAACTGTGAGTGAGGTGTCATTTTCAACAGTTTTTCTGATTTAACCATAAACAGAACGTTTCTCAAACCTTATTGTTTGAGTCGCCTAATATTTACCAGATGTTTTGTCACATAAAGTATTAAATGAGTCATTAAACTGGTGGCCATGCAAACTCGGGTTAGTAACTTCTCATAAAACAGACTGTTGCAGAGTTACAGTTCAGACTTATGAGTCATCTGTCATCCCTGTTCAGAAATAGCATCTCTTACAAACCCATATTGCAACTCAGTGCAGGGGTCACACTGTGAACTCAAAAGATTCCTATAATGTCACACATAAACCAGGACATATGGTATTTATGAAAGCAGGTGTCCATATGTTTCATAAATGGCAGTTTAGTTGTATTCATGACAAGGAACCTCAACACTTTTTAGGTCAGGCTGACATTTCAATTTTAAGTTTCAATATGACACTTAAATGAGCCCATGTGGTAACTTGATGATCAGATGCTGTGTGTATCATTCATATTCAAGACCAGAAAAAACAGTGTCTGCATCCAAGGTCAATCTTTTGTCTGCAGATTTCAGCACCCTGATACACCCCAGTCTTAGTGTTAAATTATATTTTTGCCATTGCAGAAATACAATTATATGGATAAAAAGAAGAAAAAGAATCCTTTACGTTTCCTGAACGTTGTGTCTCTGTGTTTTTCTCTCTACAGGTAAAATGTTTCTTCTAGAGAACAACACCATAGACACAGGAGAGGTGGATGTGGGGAGACGAACCATACAAGATGTTCCACCAGGTTAATCATACACACATGCACACATACAAACAGGCCTGTCATGCCATATCACTACACCACTGTGAAGCAACTACTAATAATAATACTAATTAATGCATTATATATTTTTTTAGTACAAAGTATAACTGAATGATATTTGCATATCGCAAGAATTGTGCATAATGACTGTATTTTGTGGATAATTTGGATACCTAGAATGCAAACTACAGATGAAGTTTATTCTCACTAACTTTCCAAACATTTCAATTAAATTTACTACTTTCAGTTAGCTTTGATTAAAACAGAAATGCTACAGTTTTAATGAAAAATAATTATATGATACAGTAATTGAAATATGTCCTCATATTGTGAGTGTGGAGTATCTCTTTTTTTTATGTGTGAGTACAGTAACTATATTGATTTTTATAGGCGATACAGAGGAGAAAATTCTGGACATGAATCGGAGAGTGTTCAAATATTTAAATCACTGATTTCAACCCCTACTTTTTTGTTGTCGCCTTTATCCAAGGTGTGTTTTGGAGGTCCCAGCTATATATTGACCAACCACAGTTCTTGAAATTCAACATCTCTGTCCAGAGAGATGCTCTTGTTGGAGTGTATGGACGTAAAGGCCTACCGCCCTCACACACGCAGGTAGGATGTACAGATACCTGCATATGCATGCACATACAAGTTCAAGTTCATTTATTCATAAAGCTTTATCAAGTATCTACCAACCTAAGTTACCAAGCACCGCTACATGTAAACTGTGTGAGCCTACAAAGAGAAACTCCCAACAGAATCTGAACAGGAAAAGAAAGATGGAGGCAAATGTGTGCGAGTAAGAGGAATTCCCAGTCAAAACATTTAAGCGTGCAATAGATGCATATCTGCATATGTAGATGTAAAGCTGTAAAACTGACATGGGCCAAGACACCAAGATAAGATGAAATATAGTATGAGACAGAGAAACAAGATGAAGCCATGGAGAAATGGGATTTCCACCAGCACAATTATTTACAGCAGTCTGCTGCTAAATAAAAACACAGTTGAAGATGAGATTTAAGCAGCACAAACTTCAACTGAAGCAAGGGCATGCTTTTCATCTGGGTCCCTGAAATGAAATCTTGGGATCAATGCCGGGGCGACTGTATGTTTAGAGGTCTGTGGTGAATAAGCATATATTATACATATATATTTACAAGATAAAGCTGTCCTCAACCTTCTTGAATCGCCTGGCCTTTCTGTTTTTAACAAATACCAAAAGTGCTGACAACTTCTGCCTCCTAAAATGTCAAAACCCCAAGTCCCTTGTGCAACTTTGCAAGTGTGTCTAGGTCAAGTGCTTTATGGATTCTTTGTTCATAATGAAGCAGATAAGCTTCTTACAAACCTAAACTATCCATTTAATGACTACACTTACATCTCTGTGTGATGAATCATGTCTTCTATCAAAGAACTAATCCACTTATCTATAAAAGGCAGCTTTATACAATGCCACCCCTATCACAGCTCAATGTTAGCACTTCAGATAATAGACAGGGGTGTGTGTGTCCTTGTCATAACCTATTCTATCTAAGTTGCCATTATTTCTTTTAGAGAGGATTTCCAGTCTTGTCACCCTTAGCTGAGTAAAGCATTTTCCAGAAAGCCGTGTGATACAGTAGCATGAGCTACTAATAATATTTGATGCTACAGCTTTCTGTGGTCATCTAAGTTTGTGCATATAAGATTCAAATGTCATTCAAACACAAGCAATAACAAGACAAGACAGAATCAATTACACTCTTCCATGTGAGTAGGAACAAAACTAATATCAAATTAAACCATAAAGTCACACTAGCTAATTAAGGCATGCCTATTACACCCCACAATCTAGGGCTAAAAGTGTGATAAAAATATCAGGATAATCCTGAGCAAATTTCCTAGAAAAAACAGTCATTAAAGTGTTTTGTAGTTGACCGTGGTTCTAGAGAAAAGATCAGAGGGTCATCAAAATCTAATTCCACTGCAGATCATGTATATTCATACTAAATGTAATAGATCTGGGTAGTTTTCTAACAGACAGTTGGATTTACCAGCATTGCTGTCCTTCGGCCTTTGCCACTGAGACAACAAATATATAACAAATACTGTGCTAATCAACACTAAAGCTACGAGAAAGAGGTGGTTAGTTGCAGATAGTTGCTACTCAGCTAACAAGCTAACATTACTGCATCTAAAGATACTTTTTTACTGTATGGTACCCTGCAAACTCTTAATTGTTTTTTTTTCTAAATGTTACTTTTGTAATCATAAGCTAAATGGTCTTGTAATAAAATATCTTCAAGGTGTGTTGTCATTTTTGTGAATGTTCACCTTCCAGTACGACTTTGTGGAGCTGCTGGACGGCAGTCGTCTCATTTCCAAAGACAAGCGAGCCCTCAGTGACATGGATGCTGGACATATACACCTAGCTGGTGGACATGAGGAGGAGTCTGGGGGAGCAGCCCGACACACACGCTCAGTGAACGTGCACGAGGCAGGCTTCATCCAATACCTGGACACAGGGATCTGGCATCTGGCGTTTTACAATGACGGACGCAACACAGAACAAGTGTCTTACAATACTATTGTTATAGGTGAGTCCCTGCAGTGTGTTTGTAGGAGTGAATACTGTATGTCTTGGAATTATTGGTGAGATACTGTGAGTGTGCCCGAGTGCACTTCAAAGTAAAACAATATGCAATACACACAATCCATGCAACATTACCCACTTGATTAGACCCACCAGTGTGCACAGGAAATGGCCAGTTAGGTACGCAGAGAGCCAACAATGTTTCATGATAGAGAGAGTGAGCGAGAGAAAGGCAGCAGGATAATTGGATGTTAGAATGTGTTGATTAGATTGAATGGCTCTAACTACGGGGACCACAGAGGGCCAGTCTCTCAGTGTGTATGTATGTGTGTTTTATTTCTTAAGATATACAGTTGCCAACCTACCCAATTAACTCGCACCCTTAAACCAGCTCTCTCTCCCTCTCCAAATCAGAGTCCATTATGGAGTGTCCTCAGAATTGTCATGGAAACGGAGATTGTCTCTCAGGAATATGTCACTGTTTTCCAGGATTTCTGGGGCCCGACTGCTCTCGAGGTAAACACACACACACACACACACACAAACACAGGTTCACCTTAATCACTTTTGGGGTATCTACATAGACTTACATTAATTTCCTGGAGGCTTACCCCAACCCTAACCATAACCACCACTTGCCTAAACCTAACCCTTACCTTAACCTTAACCACTGACCCAAAAATCAGTGTTTTATCAACTGGGCATACAATTTTTTTCCCCAATTGCACAAGCCATCCCCAATCAACTGGTCTTAAAGGGAAACTTCAGGATTTTTCAACCTGGACCCTATTTTCACATCTTTTTGTGGCTAAGTGACTAATGAGGACTACAATTTTTGAAATCAGTCCAGTATTGAGCCCTAGCTTAGTTTTATCTAAAAGATTTTCAAAGTCATGGCTGAATATTTAGCTGATTTCAACAACAACTCAACTCTCATGAGATTTCAGAACACAATTTCTCCTTTAGCAAGATTTGGTTAGACACATAACAAACAGACCAGGTCAAGCAAAAGGTAAAAAAAAAGGTTTCCATAATGTTGTCAGACACTTATAATATCAATCTGAGCCTGTCCATGGCAAAAACAAGCACTTTCAGAGGACAGACATTGATGAGGTGCTATTGCCTCAAAGGATTACTTGCAGCCCCCATTAGTCATTTGGACACCAAATGGGAAAATATGGTCCAGGTTGAAAAATACAGAGGTTTCCCTTTAAGTCTGGTGTGTGTCCCTGAAAGTGACTTAAGTCATAACCACACACACATACACACACAATACACGTGTTTACTTAGTTCACCTTTGGGAACATTACATAGACTTACATTAATTTCCTGGAGACTTACTCTAACCATAACCATTACCACTACTTGCCTAACCCTAACCTTAACCACTGACCCAAATCAGCTTTTAACAACTGGGGACACAGCTTTTATCCCCAGTTGGACAAGCCGTCCCCGATAAACTGGTCTTTTCAATTAATGTGTCCCTGAAAGTTGGCTAGGTCAGACCGCACACACACACACACACACACACACACACACATACACACACACACACACACACACACACAAACACCAGCACATTCTCATTCCCAGAGCGTCAAACACTTTGTCACACCCCTCAGTGTCTGATTCCGATACACAAGGTACCCTTTAGCGTCTGTACGGGATGCACCAGGCTTTCAACTAACTCCAATGTAAACCCATCATTATTAGATGCCATGAGACCGATGACTTCTCTATAAGGTGACATTTCCGTTCTCAGGAGGAGGCGGGTTAGATGGATGGCTACATTGCTGCAGGAGACCACTGTTCACTTCCTGCTTCCAGCCATGACGACGTTTCAAGTGATCATTTTAACTTAAAACACAATTTTTCCCCTAAACCTAACCAAGTGATATTTGTGCCTAAACCTAACCAGACCACACCAGTTGCTCTGAGCATGTAATATTACCACGGATGGGTCTACATTGGAATTAGTTGAAAGCCCAGT
Organism: Thunnus thynnus; assembly: GCF_963924715.1. Lineage (NCBI taxonomy): Eukaryota > Metazoa > Chordata > Actinopteri > Scombriformes > Scombridae > Thunnus > Thunnus thynnus. The sequence goes on from NC_089519.1 coordinate 16,972,613, forward strand.
GCATCACTATACAGACGCCAAAGGGTAAATTGTGCGTCTGCATGAGACACCAGAGGGGCGTGACAAAGTATCGGTATTTGATGAGAACAGGTTGCACACACGCACACACACAAACACTCTGCCACCCACAGTGAGGCAGTAATTGTTGGGAGGTTGTTATCCCAGCAGGAAGTGTGGACTGCACACTCTGAAGCCTGTGCTGACTTAAAAGTAGAAAAGTTCTTGGCTGAGTGTGAGCAATAAGACACATTAATCAACTTTTAAGTGCAACTCTCAAGTGATTACATGATTGATCACATAAAGGAATAGCCAATCAAAGATATGGGTTGACCCTACAACTGTCATATTGTACATTCTTTTCTAAAATCGTAATTTATTCAGTGGTATGTTATTTTGCAATAACATATATAACTACAGTCTTTTAAAAAGTTCATTTTATCTGTGTGAATTCTTTAAATCTCCAGGAAATGGGAATGAACTACAATCTAATCTATTTATAATGTATAAATATATAAAAAGGGATGAAATAATAGGAAATTAACCGCACTGGAAACAACATTATGCTGAAGGTACTGCTTGCTTTATTCTTAAGTTTGAGTAGGAGTAAAAATGAAGGGTTTTTACTTGTATTGTATTGTTCATTAGCTCCAAAATGTTACTTTCAGCAGTTTGATAAATATGCACTCAGGTGAGCTAGTGTTACAGTCACTTATAGACAGCACAGACTGCATAAAAATAATGTCTGTGACGTCACCCATTGATGGAGCTCAAGTAGGAAAGTGGGTCAAGCAAGTAGCACCCACTTTACTGGACTCTGATAGGCTGAGACACCCCTCAATCAAGTAAACTTGTGACAAAGTATACCTCTTTTTAAGCCTTAAAGGAATTATGGTTCTCGAATTCTCTATCAAGACATATTAGTAAATATGAAATTAAATACTGAGATCTTTTGTTTGGGGCATTTTGCCACTAATTTCAGTACAGTTGTCTTGGAGAAAGAATTTAATGGCCTTTAGAGAAACTGCAGCTCACTTCTGGCTTCATCATTCAGCTCTGCACATAGAGAGATTTGGTTCAGTCCTAATACCATAGTGGCTTTTTTTCAGCCAACATAGATTTTCTATCTTTGACTAATAACTGACTATTTTTATCTCAGGAAATGTCAGCCATACACACTTTTGTGGATTTAGCCTATTAGAATCAGTCCTGCAGTATTGGCAAGCTCTAAAAAGCATGTAATCCATTAAACTGCATCTTATCCATTACAACAAAGACACAGCACACTGACTGGAGAAGATCAGCATAATAAAAGGACAATATTAGCCTCTTGTAGAAGCTGAACCCTAATCTAAATTGTGACACTTATAGGTGATCTCAGTCTTGATGGATTAGAGCCATCTCCCAACACACAGCTTTTAAATCTGGTGGTTGTTTGGATGAGCCAGAGTGGGGCTTCCTCTCTCTCACATATTACCAGTTATTGATGTAGCACAACTAACTGGAGCTGCCCCCGACCAAAGATTTTCTTAGTCAACTGATAGTTGACTAATAGTTAGTTCAAGCCATTAGTCGACTAATTGTTGCACTTTTATGATATTCATTTAAATATATATTTTTTGGGGACATCAGAGAATGGTTTGAGTTCTATGGCTGAGAAAGAATGCTATAAGTAACATTGTTAACACTGTGCTACATTACAGAGAAATACAAAACCATAATAATGAGCCTTTAAAATATCAGTTTTACAAGCGCATGCACAAAGTGAGCCGTCTGTTAACAACAATGAATGCATCAGAACAACCAGCAAGGAGACTGACTTACCTTTTTCAGTCCCATGGGTCAGTTAGTTCCCTTAAATCCTCCTATTTCTCATTTTAAGCGGTTTCTTGGCCGGAAAGTTCCTTACTCTTTTTGTGCACATGTGCCATGTGCCCCAAATTTAACAAAATTTTGATTTGGTCTATAAGGTAAAATTTGAAATCTTAAGAGGAGCTTCGGGGTTTGAAGAGTCTAAATTGTCAGTCTGTGAAACCAGTTTTTCTAACTGATCCATCTTCCGTGCTTGTGTCTTGTCCAGCTTCCTGTCCAGTGCTGTGTAGCGGTAATGGCCAGTACTCCCGAGGCCGCTGCCAGTGCTACAGTGGGTGGAAAGGCACTGAATGCGATGTGCCGGCCAACCAGTGCATCGACATCCACTGTGGAGGACACGGCATATGCATTATGGGCGCCTGCATCTGCAATACTGGTTATAAGGGAGATAACTGTGAGGAAGGTAAAGTTGCCTTTAATTTCTTCCAAGGACAGACACAAAAAGGTACATTTGTTGCACATTATGTTATTGACAAAGGTTAGCTGTCCCACCTTGCTCTGGGGCACTATTGCTCTGCATCATTTTGCATCATTGAGATGATGAAATTTGGTGAAGACTTGACTACCAAAGTACATGTCAACATAAATAATTGATTAAGTGCACATTTATTGCTAACCATAAAATTTACTTTTGAAACAAAAATATCCATGCAATTTGTTATAATTGAATAATAATTCACAATTGGTTTCACTTTCAGAGTTTACATGTTTTTAACCCATGTTATTGCTTGTGAGGACCTGACAGGACACTTTATCAATGTTAGTGAGACTGAACCAAACTGCACTTTTATTTTCATTTTGCCTGCAGCTATTCAAACTAACTATTTTATCACTCTAGTTTGAGCCTTCACTTTCTCTATCCTTAAAATCGTGAATACGTTAGATACAGCTGCAGCACAATTTTGATCTTAATGGAAGATTAATTATGGAAGATCTTGGTTCCATGATATCATGCCATCATGTCATCCTGCCATCGCTTGTATTTATGGCAAGGAAGACACTAGGGTTGATTGTTCTTTTGTTTGGCTTGAGTCTACATTACTTCTTTGCTTTTATCTTTTTATGCCAGAGATCAAACATACCCTTCTGTAGTTGTAGATGTAAAACTTTGTAAACAACTGGCATATCTGAATGAAATAATTGTGAACATACCCTAATGGCAAGAACTGAAGATTTTTATAATATGCCCCATATTACGGTCTTTCTCACTATCCCTTCATGATTATCTGTGTCACCTATTCAGTGGTGAAGTACATAAAATGTACATTGTTACGGGTATGGGTTCTATACAGTTTACAAGCTAATAAACCCACTGACCTGTTTGTAAGTATCAGCTAAAATCAACCCTAAAGTGAAGCTGCTGACAGGTAGTTTATTAAACTAGTGTTGCTGCAATATGGTAAATTAATTTACTCTAATCTCTCTGTCACACACACAAACACACAGACATGATTACTGTCCAATTGCCGACAGGTAGTTGGCTAAGATAGGCAACAAGCTAAACTAATTTAATCTGGACTGATCAATACTAATCTGCTATTCACTGGCTGACACACACACAGACACACACACAGACACACACACACACACACACACACACACACACACAGAGGTTGACACTCATGTCTATATGATTATTCACATTAACAATAAGTGTGTACAAATGAAGTCACAAATGCGTGTACATGCTGTGTGTACACATACACACTCATACAAATATGCAAATAGATATACAGTCACAGGGGACAGTAACCAGATTAGTTTCAGATTAGTTCAATCCTCGGTCACACTAATCCTTTGTGAGCGTATATATGAGGGAGACAGAAGGAGAGAGTGAGAGAGTCTGAACAACAGAGCAGAGTGTATGTGTGTGTGTGTTGTAATCTCATTTACAGCTGCTGAATCTGCAAATTATGTCAAAGATGCGATGTAGGTTTTCCATGAAAAATATCATCGATGAAATATAATGTTCATTTGTCTGTGCAAGGAACCTATAAGGAGCACACAGTCAAAGCCATACATGTTAGAGCGTTACTGAGAGGGAGAGAATACAACCTAAAATACAATTTGCATATGCTGCTGAAAGAACAATATTCACTGGTGTTTTAGCTCTGGTTTGGTCCAACATGTGGGTTGCTAGGTTTTTGATTTTCTTCACCAGCCACTCCTTTACTTTAGCTCTTTTAAACCAAACACTGAGCTTAAAGCAGCTCAAACCTGCGGAGAACTGCATAGACTTGGCAGTACAAGCAGCTCACTCGATGAGGCGTTAATATCAAAAATATTGCTCTGATATCATGGTCTGCATCTTGGAGGTATGCCGTAAGGTTTTTGTAAGAGTGTTATAAAGGCAAAATAGATGAAATGGCATTGTTACAAATCTCATTAAAGACACATAATTTAAAGGTTTTTTTTTCTTTTTCTATTTTATCTCGCTGTTTTTTACTTGTGCCTTGTGTCCAATTATCAAACTCTTCAATTATTTTTTTTATTTATTTTTTTGTTTCTGTGGTTTTCAACCTAACTATTTTGGTTCACTCTCATAGACCTTGTTTTTAATCATAGCAGGCAGCAGATTTTTCATAAAGCCACTGTATGCACTGTATGCTCCTCCTGGCGAGGAGCCGACCGGGGCTGTTCACAGCCCTGGCCAGCCTCGGCAGGGCTCCCACAGGCAGTGACCACCCCCCGCATGCTCTGGTGGTGAGGTGGCAGTTAAGAGCATTGATCAGAGACAGGGAAAGGATAGCAAGCAGGCTGACATAGTCAAAGAGAGAAAGTCAAAAAATGAACAAGATAAACAGACTGAGCATGAGAGTAGTTCAGAAAACACAGCTAGTGTTACTGATAATCAAGAAAGTGAAAAAGTACATGATGATCTGATAGTGTGTGAGGATTTTATTGAAGACAAAGATATGTCTGATGATGATTTGTAAAAACTGTCACAAAAGAGGAAAAATTCAGAACCTTTCCAGAGTAGTGCAGAAGTCACTAAAGGGACAAAAGCTGGAAAATCCTCAGCAGAGTCAGAAAGTTCTGTATAGTGACATTGCAAGCGTTCTTAAAACTAATGGAGGTCTGAGTGCTCCTTTCAATGTTCAGAGGGTGGTCAGACCAAGCTACTCTCTGTCCAGCATGTTCTACTCTCCATCAAGCCCCTAGTCCGTAAACTGAGACTTGATCTTAGCACTGTTTGTTTTCCTGACTGTGATGTCTCTTTTAAACTGTCGGTGTACGCTGATGATGTCATTGTCCTGGTTAACACACAGACAGATATTGATGTGTGTTAGTGGATATTGTCAATCTGTTTGGTTGCATATCTTCTGCTAAAGTAACCTGGGGGAAGAGTGAGGCTTTTGGATTGTCCCAGCTGGGGTGGACCCACTCTATCCAGACTGCTTCACACTGCAGGAGTTTCTACTCTGGGGCAGGTGTTGGAGCTGGCTGGACCACAGTTGGACAATAGTGAAATATTGGAAACATAAGCTGACAGGACATGAATTCTCTATTTTAACTGACTTTTGTGATGGTGCACTGCTGCCAAACTGTTCTGACCCATATCCTGCCATTGGACTGTTTTCCTGAATTTAGGGTTAGGGGTTAGGGTTAGGGGTTAGGGTTAGGGGTTAGGGTTAGGGTTAGGGTTACTTGAGCCTGTTGATCTTGTAGGTACGTCTTTGAAGGACGCCTCAGGGAAGATTCTGTATAAATTTATGGTAAAAACTTTGAATCAGAGTAAATTGAATGGCTGCACTGATACCCTGTGGAAGACTTATTTGGACTTAGATCCTGACTTCAAACCAGGATGGAGGTCTTTGTATAAACCTCCTTTAACAAAGAAACATATATGTTAATGGAGTGGACAAAATATTAGAACACCATTCAATATAATGCACTCCAGTACACCACCACCATCCACTACAACCTCAATAATAAACGTGAAGTAGAATTATCACCTTTCTGACAATGTCAACAAAAACTGAAAATGTATCAACTTTGTAAATGTAGAATTTATGGCAGAGCCACCACCAGATCCCCTCACTGTAGGGGTCAAGCATTCACACCAGTTTTTCCTTTGATTTGTCATTCATTTTGGTGTATTTTTTAACGTTCTCTCTTCATATCTCTATCTCCAGTGGATTGCATAGACCCCAGCTGTTCGGCCCATGGGGTGTGTATTCATGGCGAGTGTCACTGTCAGCCAGGCTGGGGCGGAGCCAGCTGTGAGATTGCAAAAGCCATGTGTCCAGACCAATGTTCAGGTCACGGCACCCACAACGCTGAGACCAGCACCTGTACCTGCGACCAGAACTGGACCGGACCCGATTGCTCTTTAGGTGTGTGTTATGTGTCTTGCGATGTGATGTGATGTGATGTGATGTAACAATCTGTCAGTGGGTAATTTTTTATTCCATGTTTTTGTCTCATTTCTTACAGAATATTTAATAATAATAAACTAATGTTTTATAGTGTTTGTAAAAGCAGCATGGCACCATGCCTTACAGAGTCAGTAGGAGAGGATAAAGAAGAGCAGTATAGGCATAAAATGAAAACAAAAAAGCAATTAAAAGCAAAATATAATTAAGATAACACTCATAGAGATGTGAGCCCTGTAGGATCAGGCATAAAAGATGCGTTACATGGTTTGTAAAATAACTTATAAGACATAAGGTGAATAAAGCAGACAATTATGCAAAGCCTGAACCTGTAAACATAATTCAGGTTCAGGAGTGATTTTAAGGATGATAGTGCTTTCTCTGGCAGTGTACTCTTAGGTCAGTGACATAACTCTGGGTTAAACTGCATTAAGACTTGTGTTAAACCAGTAATATCTCTAAATCAATTCTTAAACTAACAGGCAGCTAATGAAGGGAGGCTAAAAAGTAAAAATTATTATGGTCTCAAGATGTCTTGCAGCTTTGGTTTGTAGTAACTGCAAACAGACTCATGTAAAGTATAGGGAACCTGGAGACTTGTTTACAACATCATGAAGAGTTTTGCAAGGGTTACTGTAGCCAGGGATAACATTGGGATTTGTTATGTAGGGGAGCTCTTTCAGCATTGCTATGGATGCACATGTGTGTGCACATAGACTACAAAATCTGATTGATATCATATCAAAGTGAGACAACCCTCTGCTCTTTTGGCACAAAGCTCTGCTGTGTCTCAGTGTATCCTCACAGAGCTGTAGCTTGGCTGTAGACTGCAGGATGGTACTAAGTGAGCAGTGAGCAGCAGTCTGCAGACATCAGATACTTAACCAGTTTTAAACCTGTTTTAAGCCTGTTTCAAGCCTGAATTTTATGACACACTTTCTGGATCACTATTGCTTTATGTACGTGTTTTAATCTGGTATAAAGGTTTTAATCATGGGATGTAAATGGGACAGTATGCATCTGAACTGAGCCATGCACATTTTCTCTCATTTTTTCTTGCTGGCTTGATGCACCTCAACATTGTGCAAAGGATGCATGTTTGTTTTGTTTTATTTTGTATGTAAAGCTGTATCCTACGATCTATACAAAAGAATATGTTGTTGTCATTGCCTTCCCAAATGACCAATATTTGTGTTGTCTGATTCTGTGCCCCCCCAGGACAATGTTGTTTGTCAGTGCTTTCTAAAATGTTTATGATAATTACAAAAATTCTTCATATGACTGTTTTCTGATCTGCCACAGCCATGATTAAAGGATGGGTTCACAATTTTTCAAGTGTGTCTTAAAACAACTATACTGAAATAGTTTTTTCTTTCCATAATCAGTCCTCTGTTGTTTTAAGACACACGTGAGAAATTGTGACGATGTAAGGTTTAGGCATGAATCCCTCTTGGTTTAGTTTAAGAAGAGATCATGCTTATGATTAAAGGAAACAAACATTTACTGAAACAAACAGTGGTCTTCTTTGTCACAGTCGCACGTCCTGTTGACCAATCAATTAATCTCAACCTCCTCCCCAAAAGGTTTTGCAGCACCATAATGATGTTACACGATAATCCACCTTGGCTCCTGACAGACATAGGTCATGATTTTTTTTATTTTCAATTTTTATTTATTTATCCTTTATTTAGTCAGAAAAGTCCCACTGAAATACAGGACCTCTACTTCTAGGGAGTCCTGGTCAAGACGGCAGCATGAGCAGTTTCACGTAACAAAACAATTTGACATGGTAGAACACATACAATACATACTAATAATAACATAGGTTGTTTTTTGTATTAAACAAATGACCAGTGTTATCTTTTTACTAGTGAAAAGAGTCTCCCATTTTCTGTTGGTCTAGTGAGAGAAGGATGATAAAGAGAGAGAGACCTAAAGAGATAGCACTGATGCAGAAAAAGAGGTGAAACAGAAAAAAAACTGAAGGAGGAATGCAGATCAGTAACAGATGGCTTGACATGAAAACAAACATAAGATGTGTGTGTGTGCTCACTTCTATTTGTGTTGCCTTGTGCTGCTACACTGAACTTTGCCTTGTCAAAACCATCAAAAACACATCCAATTAAGTACTGACTCTTTGTAAAGCACACACATACACACAAACTGATACATTGACAAAATAAATACACACACAAATACACATACCTTTTGTTCAGTTATGTTTTTGTCCTTTTCTGAGGATCTGTGGATAAACATCCAAAAAGACACATACAACAACACACACACAGACACACACAGTATACACCCTGAGGCACTTCAGGCCCTTATTCACATAGTTTAGCAAGTACATTATTTAATCTTGCATTTACATTACATTACATTTGCATTTAATTCATTAAAACACACACATGCAGATAAGCAGGATCACAGAGTTGAGTTCAGGACACCTACACACACAGATACAGGTGAATTAGGGACAGACTTGTGGGAAAAGCTTCTGCTCTTAATTGATTTTTTTCATTTATTTTCCATCAGCTTGTCTGGACAGGTCATTATGGTTTAGGAGAAAATCAGTGTTACCTGAGACAGGACTGCTTTCCTGTCCTCCTTTTTATTCAACTCTTCAGTTTAGTGCTGTGTGGATTAACACAATATATTGCATTGTCACCACTAATAAAAGCTATTAATTAATAACTGATAATCAATGTTTCACACAGACCCATGCAGTGTTGACAGTGTGTTCATTTCTGTTTCCAATAACAGTAAAGGTACTTTCAGACGGTGAGCCTAGTTCTGGAAGATGTGGGTAGCTCAAGCTTCTAAGTTTGATTGGAGGGGGTGTTACTCTCCAAAAGTATAGGAACACTGGAGGTTGGGCTTGCAGGGATGACCGTCGCTGATTGGTCAAACACAGCCAGCGCAGCTACTTCAACTTGTGTACCGCTTTGTTCATAAAACACTGAAGTACTCTAGTATCGATTTTAGAAGTTTAGTTCCTGAGATTAATTCCTCTGGTTCCAAAGTACCTGGAACTCATGGTGGAAACTGGGTTACTGTGAGGTGATAAAAAAGTTTGTGGCTACAACTGTCGTCCTGTCATGGTTTTAGATGATTGTGTTCTGCTTGACAACAGGCTACCTCCCCTTCCCCAGCAAAATACTACAAACAGTTGTACATAAACAATTGGATAACTACCTTTTCACCCACAGTGTTCATGATGTGTTCCAGTCAGGTTTTAGTGTGGAGTTGTAGATCATGATATTTTAATCAAGAGACTTCAAGAGTCAGTTGTTCTAACAGGTCCTGTTATTAACTGGTTTTCCTCCTTCCTCAATATTAGGACATATGTTTCCCTCAGTGGCCTTAAATCTGATCTGCTGAAGCTAAGATTTTCCCAGGGACTTTTACTTTTTAATTTGCTGACAGTATCCAATCATTTGTATGCGGATGATACCCAGATGTACATTTCTCTGTCTTCTGACAATCTTATGGTCCTATAAGCAATCTGAATAAAAATAAGACTGAGATACTTGTACTTTAAAAAACCAGAGACACATATTTGATTCACACCTTGACTCACTGTCTCTGGATTATAGTGATCAAATCAGGAACCTCTTAAATAAGTTTTTACAGGTCTCAAGGTCTTGTCCACATTGTGTAATCCACAATTGCATGAAAACCGTATTTTAGCACAGTATAGATATTGTTAAACCAACAAATGCAGAAAAGATATTGTGGTTAGCATTGTGTATGTGTATGAATATATTTCTTTTTATTCTCCAACAGAGGTGTGTGAGGTGGACTGCGGCAGCCATGGTGTCTGTTATGGCGGTGTGTGTCGGTGTGAGGAGGGCTGGACGGGAACTGTGTGTGACCAGAAGGCCTGCCACCCGCTGTGCAGCAAAAACGGAGTGTGTAAGGAGGGGAAGTGTGAGTGTGACCAGGGATGGACTGGGGAGCACTGTAATATTGGTGAGTGGATCAAACACACTCACACATACACACACACACACACACACACACTATAGAAAAAAAGTGTAAGAAGGGAAAGTGAGACTGTGACTGAGATGTTACTCAGTATGCACAAACATGGCACATGGAATCTAAACTCCCACATTCAAGCTACTCTTTTACTCTTTTTCAACTCCTTGAAAAATATATGTGATCTGTGCAAAAATACTAAGAGGAAGCATTTTTTTACCTTTAGGTAGCTGAAAAAAGATAAAGTTAGACGAATCTGGCATTACTCAATGACTTACTCACTTCAAGGATAGGAGAAATGTACAAAACAATAGTACAGCACTGCACAGCCTTCAAGAAACCTGGAGAGAAGAACCTGGTGGGAAGGTGACCTCCTCATCAATAATAGAACATGATAGAATCCATGACAGATATATTAAGATCTCTTCTCTTCATGGGTGCTGCTGGAATAAGATTAGAGAGAAGTGTTGCTGCTAATTATTTGTTGGTTATCATTGTTGCCCAATAAAACCGGAACCATGATGGTGCCACTAAAAATGACATCAAGGTTGTAAAAAGCAGAAATGTCCTTTAAAATCAGTCAAGGTTGGCCATCAGGGTGGGAAATGCTATCCTCATCTCCTTTTTATTACCTGGGGTTCCCCCAATAGGCTGTATCAGTTTCCAAGGCTGCAAAAAGCTCCATCTTAGCGGGACATTTCTGTCTATAACCACTCCTAAAAAGCTTCTTTTCTTTTTTTATTTTAGTATTCCAGTCTATTGAAAATGTTTCTAGAAAAGAGTCACAATCTAGCTCGCTGCAGTTAAATTTAGAAAAATAAAGTTAGATTTTAGAAAATATAGATTAATTGCGCTGGAAACAATTCTTACTGTGCTGGCAGATTTTTTCACATTTTAAAAGAAAAACTTTCATTAACTGGCATTAATTGACTTTTTGGTCACAAACAAACTGTAAACACAACACTGACATGTAATAATAATAATAATAATAATAACAATAATAATAGAAATAATACCTTTTAAGTTTGGCGAACATTAGAATTCATTTGGACTTGTGTTTTGTCTACCTGATGAATGTCAGAACAATATTCACTCAGCTTTTAGCTCTCTTTTGGTCTTCACCATTGATAAATTGTTGTTATAAAAATATGGATAGTATCAACTTTAAGGATTTAATTACAGACAGAAATGACTTCATAATGAGTGCATTTATTCAGTGCAGATATCTCTTGAAAGAATGGTTAAATTTCCATATGTAAAAAAGGTACTCCACATGTGGATGTTGATCTGGATTTTTCTGACATTGAAAGAACAGCTTGTTTAGTATAGATGGATGGAGCACTAACTTTCCTTGTTATTTTGCTTGGTACCTGCAGTACAGAAAGTGGGATTGTTTTTTTTTTAAGTGAGTATCCATGGCAAGGTCAGAAACCTCATCCTTTTGTCTTGTAATAGTTTAACAGTGAAACTGATGAGCAGTAAGGCCTTTTGTGGTGGCTATTTGTTGTCAAACAGACAGACAGCTACAATATTGCTGGGAAAAAGCTGCAAATTGGCTTCAGTTATTGTCATTTAGACACACACTGACACACAGGGAGAAGGACACTGAGAGCATAACAACAGTGAGATGAGGAGAAATCCATTTAGAGTGCTTAGCCAACAAATGGCTTGTTTGTTTAGACAGATTGTATGGCTGGGGAGAGGATTCATACAGGACGCTCTTTTCTTTTTCCCGTCTCTAAGCATCACATCGACATCTTGTATGAGTCTGCTGGAAACTGTGACCTCACTGTAGAATTGTTTCCATATTCATTAATTGGCTGTTTTTATATTTCAGCATGGAAATAGTACAGTGTACATAATGCCCAATGAGTTTTCATAAAGCCAGCACTATCCAGTCTTTATCTAGAATACAATATATTGATGCCTATTGCTCTGATCTTGGAACCTGAAAATTCACTGACCATACCAGAGTTAAGGAAGAGTCTCAGATGAATATGATGATGAGTAATACAAATCCTCTCTCTTTCTGTCTGCCTTCTCTGCCTTCTTTTCTCTGAACCTCTTTGTGTCTAATTTAATGTCTACTTATGTCTGCTTTCCTCATTCACTTGCCTGGTGAATCACAGTGTGACTTTTGTAATGAGCTGCCCTCGCTGATGGTGATACTGGAGTCTTTTCTGCTATTCTTCTCCACCCAGCCTACTAAATGCTTTCTTTCTTTCTTTCTTTCTTTCTTTCTTTCTTTCTATTTTTTTATTTCTTGTTCCCTCTTAAAGCTCACAATCCGGATATTAGAGTAAAAGGTACTGTACTCTTTTTTTCTTCCTCTCATCATCAGCTTTTCTCTTCCTCCCTTCATCCTTTGCTTTTCTCCTCATATACTGTGGAGCTGTGGCTGCTTCAGTGATGAGTTATTTTGTTTTCTTTATTTATTCAGACTTTTTTTATATATATATATATATATCCAAAGTAAAAAAGTTATTTTTTCCTCTCATCCCCTCTATCATTTTACCAGCACTGACAACATTGACAACATTACTGTTACTGGGCATTTAAGGATTTTAATATCATCCTTTGCCGAATGTACAATGACTTTACTTTACTGTGTCTGTATCAGATGGCAGGCACACTTGGGTGTTTTTCAGATAAATTAAATTTAAGAACTGTTAAGTATTTTGAATGAATCTTTATTTCATCTACTGGGTCATCAGTAGCTTCACCTTTTTTTGTGAATGCTGTATCCTTCTTACCAACTCAAATACCAGCTTATCAGTGGCTTCAGAGTGAGTCCCTAAAATATTTTAGATTTCTGGCTTTCCTTTTACTGCTGGCTTCTGGCTGTCCTTTTACTATGAATTAGTTTGATGTTGGTGACCTCTATTTTATGGTGTCTGTACAGCTGTTAGTATCATTGCAATGAACATCTATAAGCAAGGGATGTTCCCTTGGTAGTCATGCTAAATGTTTTAGCTGGATCACAAAATAGGGGAAAATTAAGCATAAAACAGAATAAAATGCCCCTGGAAAAGACAAAAAAAATCATCTTCAAAAAATATGCATTACTTTTATTGTTCTTGTTGTTCTCTTGTAGATACAGTATGTTTGACATAGTAATATTTGACATTATTAGTAACTTGGGAAAGTGTAATACTCATGGTATAGTTTTACTTTCAGCAGACAAGCTCACTAGCAGCACAGACAAAAATAATATTGAAAGTTTTGGATATAGACCATGAAATCCCAGCTCTGCTTAGGAATAGTTTTCCTGTAAGCTGTTTCCTCTCCTGTCCCTGTTATGTCTATGCATAGCTCTACGCCCACATGTGTGTGAATGGGTTTAAGCAACTGTAATCTGGCTCACATAGTTGGCTTTGTGCTGAAGATGTCAGTCATATGTTATTTTAGACAGGACATTTGTGTAATTGCACGTATTTGCACAACTGCAAAGCAAATGCCCATTGCACTGTCACAATATTAAATCATTTTAGCTGTTTCTAAGCCTTCTTCTGTTCATTACACATTAAAGGGGTATTCTGGATAATGACATGAGAAAGGCAATGAAAAAGAAAGCATATTCAGGTCGCCTTCCTTTACGTCATTTAAAGAAAACAGTTGCAGTCACTTTTAGTAAATTCATTGCTAAAAAGGCTGTTTCTATGACTGTTCTTATTGCATATTATTGCATCCTGCTCACAGTATACACTTGGATATAGTGTCTGAGACGTCTGCCTTTTGAAGCCTCTCTGACATCTCTGCAGGCTTTTGAAGCAAGAAAACACAGTTTTGTGAAATTGGGCAAAGCCTACAGCTGAGGTTAGACACAAACAGCAACCACCACAGCTGAACATGATACACTGAGAGATATGTCAATCAACTAAACATTACCCCAGACATGCTCTGATTCAAGTTTTTAAAAGACTCCAGTGATTTTAGTATTGCACTTCCATAAAGATGGGGAATGGGTGAGAGATGGATTAAAACAGGAATGGTGAAAATTGATGCAGGAGAGGATGATCCTGATGAGGGCTGTAGCCAGGATTTTAGAAACACCAAGGTCATGAGCCTAAGACACCTCACCCCCTACAACATAAACAGTGTCTGTAATGAGATGTCAACAGTCTCCTGTATGAGGGTCAGATACGCTACATACCCATCGACCATCCCGACCTCCAATCCTCATATTTTGTCTCACTACCTAAAGGGAACGCTACTTCCTGTGCTGGAGTTTCCATGTCACACTCGTGTGTTGCATACAGGACCACATTGGCTCCAAACTAGTTGTGATGTGACAAATCATGCTCGTAGTTACTCCTCTTAAAGAAGACCTATTATGCTCTTCCTTATTTTCAGTCATATAAATAATGTTACAATATTAGATGTTCATACTAAACGTGGCCAATGTGTCACATAATGATGTAAATGTATGTAGAAGTCATCCTTGTGAGCAAAAACCACAGGCTTCAGACTGCTCTGAGCACTTGGTTTCCAACGTCAAGTTCACTGCTGCGCTCTGCTAACATTATGGCCTTTTTTCATTGTTTTGGGGGTAGTCACACCGAGACATGACTTGAGTTGAGCTGGCACGCTGTGAGTGTTTTCCATTACACAGCAGAGCAAAGTAAAATAAGTTGTTTACCTGTTTGAGGGGTGCTGGTCGTCTGCAGCTCTTCATCAAACATCATCATCACTGTGGCTGTTTCTGCTTGTACTAGTCCTCCCTGCATTATTTCTAACTGATATGCTCAACAAAGAGCTCCAAATATCTCAATATCTTGTGTCGACCAGTTTTAAGCACCACTAATGAAGCTCTGCTAATGCGGTGAGGAACATGTTTAATTTCCTGTAAATTCTTCACAATAAAAGTCTCCTGTTATTTAGTCATTTAAAAGCTTATACTGTAAAGCAGTAAAGCAGTAGATGTTAGGTTTGCATCAGCGGTAACTTAACACAATTCTGATATGTGCTGCCCGTCAGTAGGCTTCTGGAAAGCTGGCCAATCAGACCAGAGAGGGCTCATCGAGAGGAGACAGGAGCTAAAACTGCCTGCTAGAGACATAGGCTGAATAAAGGGCCAGTATAAGATAAATAAGGAGTTTTTTGAACTGTGAATCACGCAAAGCTACTACTAGAGAAGAAACAAGAAGAATTAAAGCTGCAAGCAGCGAGGAACGGGCCCTCTCACCTCACACACATTGGAGGGAGCAACAGCAGTGGTATCACTATTGGAGGTCTGTTCACACGTCTCTGAATTGTCAGGATTATCATACACTCTGTGAATGGATAAAACATTATTTCCTGTGTGCAGTACATGGTGCTGGAGATGACATATTGGAAATAGTTTATATACTTGATGAACTATGTGTCTTTTAGGCTTCACTTCCTGTTGCCAGTAGACAATACTACATAAATGAAATATTAATGTAGCAATACATTTACCAGATGGCAACTGACTTGGATATACATTTCATAAATATTGGACATTGCATATAGGAGATACAGACAGGGGACAAATTAAAGGTACAAACAACATAAAGTTTTAGGCCACCATGTGCCACCAGAACAGTTTCAGTGCACCTTGGCAATGTTTCTACAAATCTGTGGAACTCTACTGGAGGGATGAACAACATTCTATTAAAAGATTCCCTCATTTGATGTTTTGATGGTGGTGGTGGAGAGTGCTGTCTAATGTGTCGGTCCAAAATCTCCTATAGGTTTTCAATTGAGTTGAGATCTGGTGACTGCAAAGGCCATAGCATATGATTCACATCATTTCCATACTCATCAAAGCATTCAGTGACCCCTCATTGTCATTCTTCAGGACAGAAATGTTTCATCATAGGATAAAGGTGATCACTCAGAACAATTTTGTATTGATTTGCCGTAACCCATCCTTCTAAGGGGACAAGTGGACCTAAACCATGCCAGCAAAACACCCCCCACAGTGTAACAGAGCCACTGCATCCCCTCAGTATAGCATTCAGACCTGTACCAGTTTTTCCTTTAATTTGTCACCCGTCTGTAACAATTGTTTCCTATGTCTACTATGTGGTGCTGGAGAACACCCACTAACTATACATCATGTTGCTGTATATAATGTGTACACCACACCATGTAAATTTCATGTGAATTGAATGATGTTTGTCACATAAGGCTGACTTTCTGTTGTCAGTAGGTGGCACTATGATTATGACTAAATATAGTGTTCAAGCCTGGACTCTTATCAAACATTAAATCTCTAGGAGGAGTTTGTTAAAGTACATAGCCTGTTAATGGCTTCACTTTGTGACAAAAATGCAAATTTGATTCAAAATGGCTGACTTCTGGTTGGACTCGAGAGTATTGCTCCAAGAAGCTTTTTTAAAGTCTGGAGATGTTACATCTGCCTACCATACATCTACGTCAAATATTCAAGGGGGCGCCCTCAAACCATATTGCCACACCCATCCTCAAGATCCATATCTAATATCAAGTTACACCACTTCTGATGCATGTACAAAGTTTCATGAGTTTTTGAGCACCCCAGCACCTCAAAAATGCTAAATGTAATTAGGGGGTGCTATAGAGCTGATGTGCCACGCCCAAGCCCAATTGTGGTACTAATTGCGGTGCAAAGTTTTGTAAGTTTTTATGCATCCTAAAGGCCTCAAACATGTGTTTGTAAAATGAAAATTGACACACGAAATCCAAAATGACTGACTTCCTGTTGGGGGGGGGGGGGGATTATGAGAGCAATGAACCCACCAAATTTCATGAACATCTAAGAATTTTTGTTCCAGAATGACCTTGCGTTTGGGGGCACTATGGAGCCTGCTGACCACACCCAAGCCCAATCACTACAGAACAGACAGTTATAATTTCTGTAAATTTTATTTCCCAAATAAGAAGGTCCAAAAGTTGTTTAGAGGAACTGCTGCGTAGGACACTTTATTATGAGCATTATTAGCTCATTAGCATTAGCATTATTAGCTTCAACACTCAGCTGTGGTGGTGTCTGTTTGATTCTGCTTGTACTAAGCACGTCTTAAGAAAATACTGCGTATCAGTACTGTATAACCATTTCCCACATTTCTCCAGCTTCTATTTGATTGCAACTGTATCATTCTCCGTCCAAATTCTATTGTATTTATTGAAGAGGTGCTGGATCGCAGTCTTTGATTTGAAAAAGGTTTTGTTTTACTCTTTAAAAATGTTATTTGTGAAATTTTTCAGTGCTCCCCTTTTTAAATTTGTATTTTTATGCCAGCTGCCTATTGTCCTTCTTCCCTCTTGTGTGATTTCAATGTGAATGAAAATAGATTTGAATGAACAGTTACTTTTACTCTGTTGAGGTTCTACTGCTGTGTCTGTTTTTGCACTACCGTGATCCCAGCTCTTCCTTTTTGTCCTCTTCTTCTTTTGGCTGCTGTTTCCATCTAGCTGTCCATCACAGAGAGTATATTTGGCAGTGCTGCTTTTGTTCGATTTACGTTTTTTCCCTAATTTTCCTCCCTCTCTCCCTCGTGCCCTCTCCTATTCTCAGGATATAAAGGTAATTCATGCCAAAGATTTAATTAAAGGCCTTACTGTCCCAAAATACAACCACTCCACGCTCTGCTTTGTTAACTCCTGTTGATCTTCTCTTTATTTTTTGTTTTTTTATTTTTAATTTTATTTTGGTTTGTGTTTTTTTGGTTTTGATCCAGTTTTATTCCATTTCGCTTTATTTTTACTTTTTTCTTCATTTGTCTGTCTTTCTCAAAGCTCGGTGTATCTGTTTTTTCTTTTTTTTTATCATGCTTCTTGTATTATACTTCTGCCTTTTTTTCTGGCCTCAAATATTCCTTTGTCTGTTTTTTTTCTGGTTACATCATTAATTTCCCTGTCTCTGATTCTCACACACAAAACTCAATACAATACAAATGCCACAAAAATGGCAACGCACGCGCACACACACAAACACAAACACACAAGCACACACACAAACACAAACCCAAGGTGTGTGACTCCTGTTTCGTTTTGCATCCAGAAGCCTGATATATATGTCTGTGTTAATTTAGCCAACTGCTGTCCCTCTGTATTTCGTCTATCTATCTGTTTTCTTTCCTTCTCCCCCCCTCACCACCTTTACCTGTCTCTCCAGCTGGGCTTTGCTTGGTTCTGATGTCACTATTTTTTAATCAGTCTCTCAGATCGCCAGCCTCACTGTCTATTCTCTGATCAAGGAATGTCAAACAGAGGCATAAAGTATAACCTTTGGAGGCATGCAGTCCAAACCACCCTGTCGTCCCTATACTTTGTGCGCTGTGTATCTGTCTACCTGTTGTGTTTTCACATGGATTTTAACCTGTGATTTTGTTTTATTCACTGACTAGAAGAACAAGGCCAAAGGAATCCATAATACTAAAACAAAAAATCCTTCCTTTGGAAGAGAAGTTGCAGTCTTTGTCAGCTTGCTGGGTGTTTAATTCGGGTAGACTCCACTTGGACAGATAAACTTTAAAATTTTTTACATTCTCAAAATGTGTTGCTTTCAACTTCGAAGTTGGCTTTTCTTTGTTCTTTTTTTTGTTTGTTTTTGAATGCCCCGTTCTCCATCACCATATTATGAGACAATAACAACTTTCTTTGTTTACAGAAAAATCAATAATTTTATATCCATTGATGATTGAAGCCATGCAGCACATAGTAGCCATTTTGGCTGTAGGCAATCTTAGTGGTTCATGTGAAACTACAACGTCAGTGCATTTCACGAGGGCTGACTGTCTGTCTGTCTGTCAGTCTGTGTCTCTCACATGTGGATTAATGTATTTATCTATCTTATTTGTCTACCGATCTGTCTTTCAGTGTGTCAGTCCATTTGTTGGAGAAAGGTGCATTACAAAGGCCAAATGCCTTTATACACATCAGGATTGAACCAATATGAGTTTTGGAAGATTGGTATTTTTGGACTGAAGCTGCTGACAGCTAAAGTTTGTGTTGACACACGATGCCTTTAAATTTAAAGTTTCCAAAACAGAATTTAGGCCTTCCCGGGACAGTGAAATAAAGTATATTTAGGTGTCATCTGAAAGATATTCAAGTGACTAGAGGTCTGGTTTTCATTATCATCTGATATAAACCTGTTTATTTCTAAATCATTCTAACCATAACACACACACATAATAAGTTGTACTGTTTGGCTGGCACAGACTATAATTCATGAGGAATGTACATAAGAGGTGTTAATTCACACTTCTACAGTGGTGCAGAGTACCGCTAGACATGTGAAATGAAGCTGTTGCACTGGTCTTCAGAGTTAGGATTTGCTCTGAGACTAGTCTGATTTAAGTTCAGCCTTTGTAAAAGAAAAAACAATAAAATAAAGATTGAATTTCCATGGTAACAATCAATTGTGCATACATTTCTTTTACTTTCCTGATCCTCATATTGCTTCACTCATACAGAGAGAATTTTCTGAATATCATGTACTTACAACAGCTAAGTTCTCAAGAGAGTGAGCAGAGCTGAGCAGCAGGAGGAAGTTTCCCATGTTTTTTTATGAACAGCTATGCTTCAATTTTAATCACTACACAGGACTCGTAACAGTTTACACCCTTTACGCACATAACTGCAATCCTAAGAGTATTTGGCACTTCCGACTTTCATGTGTAATTCCAATGATTGTTTATTCGGCTGTTAGTGCTTCTAGTGTGCAGCAGTACCATGCAGCTGACATGCTGATTTCATGTAGCTTTTGTAGACAATGTTTTATTTGAAACAAAATTTGAACCCTACTTATGATATTTAAAAACTTGACCTCTTTGGAAAATTAACCTAATTTAGACATTTGTCCTACTTTTCTTTTTTTTTTACATCTAAACCAAAGTCAAAGTCCATCTTTGCACAAGCTGCTGCTCTGATGAGTATGGATGATTTCTCAGTTTATTTCTAGACCACACCATGTGTATTTGTTTTTATTTTGTCAGATGTGTGAACAGAGAAATAACTTAAGTGTGGTGTAGTGGAATTTTACTTAGCAGTGTAAAACCTGCAGTGAGCCCTGCCTTATCCCTTAAGGAGCTGCCAACCTACCTAGGGCTGTTTCTGACTTTCAGTGGAGATTTATTGTCCCATGATGGTCTCAGTGCTGTTTCAGAGAGGGAAACACTGAGTGTGCTGCATTTTTTTGTGATCCAATGAAAAAAAGAAAGAAAGATTACTCTCATCTTTCAGAGCTCCAGTGCAAAACTATCATCACCTACCTTCAAAACGTGTATTGGTTGAAGCCTATTTCACACCCTGATGGCCAGCAGTGACCCCCTCCCACTCACTCACACTGCTCTAACTCTTGTAACCGTGTTTGTTCCCTATGCTCAGAGGGTTGTCCAGGTCTCTGCAACAACAATGGACGCTGCACCCTGGAGGCCAGTGGCTGGCACTGCATCTGCCAATCAGGATGGAGAGGGGCCGGGTGTCACGTAGCCATGGAAACACTCTGTACCGATGGCAAGGACAACGAAGGAGGTATGTTAGTGTACGCTGCAAGAGTGTGTAGATAGATGAACAGTTACATTTATTTGATGGATGGAAGGAAGAACGTTGGTGGAGGCAGAATGCAGATTATCCAAATGTCCAATCTGGAGCTAAAATGTTAAGAGTGCAGAGAGAGAACTTTGCAAGAAGTTAGCAGTTCAGGAATTAGTCCAGTCTTCAAATTCCTGCCATACTTTAGAAAGAGGTGTGAGCTTCATGAAGAAGTCACTTAAGTTCAAAGGTGCAGTGTGTAGGATTTAGTGAAACCATGAAAAGGCCCTCTCTAGAGCCAGTGTTTGGTTTGTCCATTCTGGGCTACTGTAGAAACATGGCAGTGCAACATTACGGGCCCCGTGGAAGAGGACCCGCGCCCTATGTACATATAAAGGGCTCATTCTAAGGTAACAAAAACACAACAATTCTTATTTTCATGGGATTATACATGAATTACAACATACTTATGAATATTATATTGCATTTCTGCCAAGTCCATTCTGCTAGCTGCCACTAAATTCTACACACTGCACCTGTAAAATGTTACTGCAACGATTTCTACATATGCATAATGTATAAAATCCTGGATATTTGGGTCACCCCTGTTCATCCATGAGTGATTCATGTGGTTTTAAACATGCAGTGCTAACTTGTTATGATCTGCAGAATTTAAAGCCCTATACCATAATTGTATGCACCCCCATGTAGATATACAGAGCACTGAGAAGAATTAAGTCTCCATTAGGTGAAGTGTGATCTCTACGATTATTGCACGAAAATTATTTTAGGGCTTACAGTTGTCTCAAAATTTAAGAGATCCTCATCAAAAATGCTGTATTATGCTATGTGTTTATATAAAAAAATCAGTTGATACATCATTACCAGATTTTTTAACTCTCATATATCAATATCAGTAATGACTTCAGGAATCAATTTACAGTTTATCAATTTACAATCTCAAAGGAATGAAAAGCATGAATCTAAATGATGAACTGGTTGCTTCTCTCTGAGAGTTACACATTGATGTGTAGGGTACCTGCAGTAGGTGTCAACTCACTGTACGTACAAACTGCAGCTCCTCACCTGCTGAAAGAATGCACAACATGTAGTATCAACATTGATGTGACAGCAAGGTGGGAAGGTTGCTGAACACCAGTCGAGATTGGGCCTTTCATGTGAAATAAATGAACTGCGGTGTTCAAAAGGCACAGACACAGGCTTTCAAACAGAAGCATAAATAAAACTCGAGCAGTTGTGCATTTCTAGAGGAACAAATGAAACCATGGAATTGAAAAAATGGCATGGATGTAAAAAAAAAAAAAAAAAAGTACATTAATGGTGCAAAACATCAGCAGCTTTACAGCAGCTGCTGTTCTGAGCCACAGCGTCAAACCTTAAAAGCAGGAGAGTTAGTTTGATGAGAGCATGGTGATAATTGAAAAGGTGGAGAGTAAACATAAACATACAAAATTAAAAGACAGAAGAGGCTGAGAGAGGAGGGCCTCTCTCTTTCAGTCAATGTGTGTGTGTGTGTGTGTGTTTAATGGCAGTCCCTGGTGCCTGCTCACCAGATGTACAACTGGCTTTTATAAACTAACAGAGACAAATGGCAGCCCAGATTTTATTACCTTACATACCTCCTTCTATCCTCCTATCCTTCCATCTATGTCTCCACTCCACTCCTCCCTCTCTCTTGCTCTTTGTCCGTCACTCTATCCCTGCCTTCCTAATCCTTCTTTTTCCTTCATTCCATCTCTGCTCCTCATCATTTTTTTTGCAACCCTCTATCCTCCTTCCTCTCTCCTTAACTCTGTCTTTATCCTTCTTGGCAGCATTTAATAAAGACATACTGCTCACATTATAATTGTACTGCATTTCTCATTTTTTTCTTTGTTCCTCCATTCTTCATTTTTCCCCTTATCATTTCTCTCCATCGCTGCCTTTATTTATTTATTCATTCCTACCTCAGAAGCCTATGTTTGACATAGCTTATTCAGACAGCACAGCACCTCTCTTTTCCTCCTTTCTCCTTCAATTCATTATCCTACCTCCATCTTTGTCTCTTTTTCATCCCTTTATCCTTGTTGCTGCTGCATTCTTGTGCTCGCTGTATCCCTGCATTGTTAATTATTCTTAATCCCTTCATCATCCCTCATTGCTTCTTAATCCCTCTGTTGCTTCCTCATCCCTCCCTCTATCCATCCTCATCCACTTTGCATCCCTCCACCTCCCCTTCATCCACCTATAACTTTGCATGTGTGTGTTTGTGTGTGTGTGTTTTTGTTACCTCATTGGGACCCTTTCTGGTATAAACACCGACCTTGTCAGAACCAGTAGTCCTCATGGGGACCAAAGTCCTAATGAAGCAAAACGTCATTTCTGAGGTCCTGGTTATGGTTAGGGTTAGGGTTAGGGTTAGGGTTAGGGTTAGGGTTAGGATTTGGGTTAGGCTGTCCACAATGAATGGAAGTCAATGCAGTGTCTGGATATCTGCGCAAACTTGTGTGTGTGTGTGTGTGTTTCAGATGGTTTGGCTGACTGTATGGATCCAGACTGCTGTCTGCAGCCCTCTTGTCAGAACCAGTTATACTGCAAAGGGTCACCTGACCCGGGAGAGGTGCTTAGCCAGTCTGCGTCCTCATTGGCTCCTCAGCAGGTAAGTAGATCCAATCAGAAATAACATCCTGGTACCATTTTTCAAAGTAGCAAAAGATACCAGGAAGGGTGACAAGAGGCAGCAGTATGTCTGTGCCATGTTGTCTTAATCTATCTTTCATTTTCAATATTTTTCATTTATTTATATTCCTGTAGGCTGCCAGGTCTTTCTACCAGCGCATCCACTTCCTAGTTGGTCCTGAATCCACTCATGTCATCGCTGGAGACAGTCCATTCAATAAAAGGTAAGCATGCCTCTGTGAAATCTGAAATCTGGTTGTACAGCAACATCATTAGAGCTGCAACATGAGTGGTCCAACAGGTTGTGAACAAATGAGTTTAATCATGCTTTTCAAACTGACCATTAACAGATGAAAGCACATGTCTGTTGTAAGCATCTAATGGATTTTGCTCCTGCACACAGTGTTGCAGTGCAGTGGGTGACTGTGTGGCTTTCTTTATACAGCACAGAAAAAAATCACCAGGGCTTCATTTGATATAAGAAGGAGTAAAATTACTTCCTGTTCTTCTACACAAACACTGTTGTTTTTCATCATAGTGGGATCATGGGTAATGTGTTTCTTTTCTTACTAATGTTTTCCTTCTTTAGTGGTGATTGTTTGATTCATAATATTTCTGCCTGCAGGTCATAGCTTACCATACTTTTATTTACCATAAAATGAGCAGTTGTAGGTTGGTTGGTCTGTCTGGATGAATGTGGGAGTGTGACATAGATCACAATGCAAGGACTTAAGGTCTGCCATTTTTTCTTGCCACAGTCCATTTTAGCCCACATCTGCCTCAGACATAACATTCATTAAATATGATAAGAGGGAAAGAGAAAAAGAGTGAAAGGCAGAGCTACTAACAGGGAAGAAACATGACAGCAATTCTGTTCAGCCATTTTTCTGCTTTTGTCCCATTTTTATGCTAGCCTTAATGTTTCAGAGCAGAGGGCCACAACCCTGTAATAAAAATGTCCTGTATTTCCATAATGGAATGGGGCTGCAACCTTATAATAAAAATGTTTTATTAGACCTCAAAACAATATTGAGTCTGTGTGTGTCTGTGTGTCTGTGTGTGTGTGCGTGTACATGTGTGGTGGGAGAGTGTTGAAGGGCATTTAAGAATGGCTGTTTTACACTTTAAAAAAAGAAGAAATATTTTTTAATTTCCCCTTGAGCCTACAACACACACAGTAAGTGAGAGAAAGAGAGACAGTGCAGCATTGGTTGAGTGAGAGGAGGGAGCGGTAGCGAGAACAAAGCCAGTGAATGAGTGAAATAAAACATTATTTTCTTCCATACTGGTTACATTATAAAGCAGAAATAAATAACCGTCAAATACTCGACAGATGATTTACTGTGGAAAGAGACACTCTTAGTGTCATTCTCCTCCTCTGCATTTCTCCTTTTCGTTCATTTATTACATCCAACTAATGCAACAGTAAATGCAGTGAAGAACAGGACACATATGTGTTGGTTCTGTGGTGTTGGCATTTCAAATCTCATGCCTGCTGTGTGCCATAGGAGCATCATTTCACCTGCATCAAATGAGGTGCGTCAATTATCACTTTCAGTGCGTTTTGGCCTTTATTTTTATCACATCCATCAGTAATAACTCACCAAGTTGATTGCTGAGGAGGTCAAGGAATACAAGCACTCAGTCAGGCAGGTGTTAAATGAAGGTGTAAGCTGATAAAACTAAACTAAAAAAAACAAAACAAAAAATCTAAAATTAAAACTAAACTGATTTTGAAGACAAAACAAAGGTGAATAGTATAATTATGAACAATGAGGTATTAATACCAAGATTTTGGGTGTGCTCACTTTTGGTTTTACTTTCACTTTTGGAAAGTGGTTTATTGTAGATAGCACACACAACTATGGCAGTATGGAACTTCAAGGTTTTTAGCGATGCTGAAGTGTTCCCAATCTCAACAATGTCTTTTGTGAGTAAAGTAACATTACTGGTAGAAATGATGGACAACCTACAAAATAAGTTGTAATAAAACAGAATTTTGTTTTAACTGGATGAAAAATGAAAATCAATGTAACTAATGTTCAGCATGCACAAACGCATTTTTGTACATTTTTGTGATGAGAGGTGGTCTCAGAAGGTAAACCAGCAGGTGCAATTTCATGCCAAAGTTGCACCTAATCAGCATAAACTCATATATAGTACGTAACCTTTATGTAATCAGGTAATCTCATTAGGATCAAGATCTCTTTTGTGAGAGAGACCTACAGCAGGGAGAAAGAAAACAAACAACAAACAAAAGCACATATAGCATCAGACCAATCACAGACAATCACTGAATAGACTCAAGGTTAAAAGTTTAAAATCAACCAGAGGGATGCAAAGTGATGGAAGGTGGTCTTCCCAAGTTCAGTATTTACCTGAGGAGTAACTAGAGTTTAACAATCCTGAGATCTGCTCTGCTGAGCATTGGTTTTGAATTTGACAAGAGAGGTGACATAGTGAGGCAGCTTTTGCAGGAGACATTTATAAATAATATGATACAATGTAGTTCCCTTCTTGTTGCTAGTGAGGACCAACAAAGTTTTTCATATAATACACAGTGGTGTGTAGGATATTTATCTCCTGTAATGAAACACGAAGCACTGTGATAAAATGCATCATGTTGTGTAAAGGTAAAGCCAGCAGCTTGAGAATACAGCAAATCTCTGTCATCAAACACAGACATGTTAGTAGAATGTACAATCATTTTCCTGTCCTCAAGACAGAAACATGCTTTATTTCAATACAGGAAAGAAGACTATCATGCCAGATTCCCAGGTATTTATGAGATCAGACAAATTCAATTTCAGGACTATGAAGTGTATGCATGGCAGGGAGATACAAACTGGGATTATGGGTTCTTCAGAATAAAACACAATTTGTCTTGTCAGTTAACATTAAAGGCAGATTATGAGATGTATCTAAATATACATTATCTAGATGCAGCTTCAATTGACTGCAAGCCAAATGCATATAAAACTGTGTCATCCACATAAAAAATGATATTATAAGTCTATGTTGCAGTGATATAATTGTTTATGAAGAGTGTAAATAGTAAAGGACCCAGCACAGACCCTTGTGGTACCCCCTTATTTATCCCAAGGGAGGTTGCATCTCGTCAGTTACACCACTCCACCCAGATGGTGCGATCAGGTTCATTTGGAGCCTAAAAGGCACAAATGCAAAGACAAATGGACTTGCATTTTCTGAAAAGGGTACTGTGATTGTGTGTGGGGTTTTACTGGCTTTACAGTGAGGCCTTGATGTTAACTTACTGAGTCAGGCATGCTTCAGCTGCCATTGTTGTCATTTGTCTGGTTAGACTGAAAAATCAGGCAGATTTATGTCAGTTTTAAAAGTTAAGTGATGTAGTCAGTGAGGTCCATAGGAAAAGTTATTGATACAGATAGGAAATAAAAGGAAGATAAAAGAAGAGTAAATCCATTGAATAGTCTCACCAATGTCACTTGAATGTAACTCCTGAAAACAGTGCTGTAGTGTAAAAAATATGCAAATGAGTGTGATAAGGATGTGTGCTGTGGTAACATCAGTGTCCCATTACAGTACTCTCACTCCCACAGCTCAGCAGTTACTATCACGGTTGTTGTTTCAAATAATGCCTCACTGCACACCACAATTCCCCTCACAAGGAGTAATAGTGATGATAAGAAAAGCCAGGGTGTCTCTGTGTGTGGAAGTGTATGAGTGTAGTATTGAATGGTCTTTTCTGTCCTTAAGGGCTAAATTTGCTCAATTAATTACAGTGAAAACATAAAGTAATTTCTCATGTAAATGTTGTATGGCGTATGGCTTTAATAAAAATCTCTCTCCACCATCTCTCTCTCTCTCTCTCTCTTTCTCTGTCTCCAGCTTGGTGTCAATAATTCGAGGTCAGGTGCTGACAGCTGACGGAACACCTCTGATTGGAGTCAATGTGACGTTTGTCCACTATCCTGAACATGGATGCACTGTAACACGCAAGGATGGCATGTGCGTATATACTTATACACAGCATGTGTAACTTGTTTTAGATTTAGGTTGCACCCTGCATCCTAGCCCACCTGACCCTGCATTTAAAATTCTTAAAATAGATGTTATCTTCTCTCAATCCACTGAATTAACCTGACAAATGTAATATCAATGTGACCTACTGTAGGGCTGCCAAAGACTGATGAACTGGAAGAGAGATTATGTATCCAAGACTGCCAAGACTCATTCTTCACACTGTTTTACACAAGATATACTGCACCTCACAGTGTTATGATTGCACATCTGTAGCAGGCATTAACTGAAATATGAAATATGAAATATGAGACAAACCTAAGAACAGCCATGACGGCCCTCTGGCTTCCCCATGGTCCTTAGGTTTGTGTCTTGCCCTGGGCTGCTGTGTTTGTGTGTGTTTCTTCCTTCAGGTCCAGGTAGGTGGAGACTGTATTAGTGAAACTGGGTGCACCTGGCCAGTCCATCTAGAGTGCATATAGGACCAGCCATCCCCGTTCCTTTCCTCTCTCTTCATTGCTGGCTCTCCCCCTTGTACCACTATTCTTTTGTTTGTCTGGTTGTGTTTCACTTCTCTTTAGTTTACACCATACAACATTACACATTCACACATTCACTCACCAACACCACTGACCTACTGACTGACCTTTTCATAAATTGGATTAATATATTTTGTTGCAGTTTCTTAAAAATAAATATAATTGATTGATTTTTGAGTACAACCATTTGTATTTCCCTTTATTTGTCATGGCCTTAGAGCCGGGTCATAACACAGCAGTGTGCTGCTGAATGTCTTGTTGCACCGTTGATATCAGGTCCAGTTCAGTCCAGGTGAAGTTAAACCACTGCCCAGATATGGGATTCTGGACCCTCTTTCAGTCTAATGACTGATGAACAGTAATTTAATCCTTTGAACCCAAATGATGCAAAAACTGTCCCTTCTCAGAGTCAGATTTGTCATACACACATGGAAACCACTCTTTCCGGTCACAACAGTATAGTGTCCACTGGATGCTAAACCTAAAAGCTAATTTAATTCATAAATGTAATTCAGAAAATGTTGGACAGATTAACCAGACCAAGAATATGAGGGGACCTTGCTGTCCCGAGGAGGAAAACATCTTTTGGCCTGACCAATTTTACAGTGAGACCTTCTCAGTTTTGGAGCATCTTTTCATTTAATATATGATATAGCAAGTCTTGCTGTTCATTTGTATATAATCTTAAAACTTGGTTAAAAAGCAACCATCATACCTAATCACTGCATACGTGCTTTGTCTTTCCTCATTTGCTTGTCTTCCTGTCTGTGTTTACCAGATTGTGTCCCTTCTGGTTTCACCTCTATCCTCTGTAATGAAATGTGGTTTGATTGGGTCATGTTTAACTGCTTGTGCCGATTGTCTGCTTAACATTCTTTTGTATGAATTGCTTGCACTGTAAATGTCCTACTTTGAATGTTGCTTGCCTCACTCCTTTTAGCTTTTTATTTCCTGTTGAGCAGCTAAAAATGAACTTTTTAGCATAAATGCATAAATAAATGTCCATCCCAAAAATTGATTCTTGAACAATCAGATATATCATTTATTATGTGGACAAACCATTAAAAGCAAATTTATTCATCATGATCCAACAGTCCAGAAAACAATCAGGCTGAAGATAATGTGTGTGTACACACACACACACACACACATATATGTATGTATGTATGTATGTATGTATATAAAAAATACAAATTGCATGAAACACGTAAAACACACACAACAAAGGGAGACCATTTATATCACACCTGTACTCTGCTCTGCTCCCCCCCCCCATACACTTCAGCCTCTATCTTCAATCTCAAGCACATCAGCTGAAGAGGTGTGAGAGTGTGTAGGAGTGTGTAAAGCGTAAGACTCTTTTAAAATGCATTGGATTCACAAGGATTCAATCAATCACTATAGAACACACTTCTGTACACACAGGGACACAGAAAACAAAAGACAGACAAACATGTGGACATGTAATGATATGCATTATTACACTCATAAGGAAATGCGTGTAAATTCACAGACACACTCGAAGAATTTGAGCCAGTTAAAACTTCACAGTTCAACATTTAAGTGTCAGTTCTCTTAACAGCTCTTGAAGGCAAATCCCCTCTTTCATGCTTCAACAGTTTTAGGGTTAACACAGCTCAGTCAAGAAAGTTTTAATTAAGAAAACTGTTCAGTTCAGTCTCTACTACTTACATATTTATGTTTAATTGTGTTTCTGTGCTGCAGGTTTGATCTGCTGGCCAATGGTGGAGCATCCCTTACATTGAGTTTTGAGCGTGCTCCGTTCCTCACCCAGTACAGAACCGTGTGGGTGCCATGGAACGTCTTCTATGTGATGGACACACTGGTCATGAAGAAGGTGAGCCGTGTCACTGCTCATCACAGTGTCAGGGACTGATGACTGGCAGATAGAAACACAGACTGACAGGAAATGCGGTTTTAAGTTTTTTCAGTGAGGCTTTCATTGTAGATTTTTGTCTTTCAGCTGAGTGACAACAATTGGAGAATTTGTTTGTTAATTGACATCATTAATTGATTACCATGTAGAGCATGCAGGATGACACTCCTAGCTGTGTTCTAATCTGTTTCATGATGTATACACTATCTGACTGACTGACACCCTTGCTGACTTACTGTAATATAGGACTGATGAACTCATTGTTTCATAGTCAGTGAACTGATGACTCGGTGAAGGAAAAGATTAACTCGCGCATGTTATGTCTGGCTGTTTCAGGAGGAGAATGACATTCCCAGCTGTGACCTGAGTGGTTTCATCAGACCCAGTCCTGTCATCGTTGCTTCTCCTCTGTCTACGTTTTACAGATGTTCACCTGAGGATGGCCCCATCATACCTGAAACACAGGTAATGATTAGTACATAGGTAGCCTTTTATACATTCAGATGGATGTATGGGATCAGTGCTACACAGATAGTAAAAATCTGGTCGGAGCCTGTCAGTGTGGTCCACCTTGACAATTGCCCATGATGTTTTTACATGCTATTTCAGAGGCATTCACATCCTGACAAGAATGTGAAAGAGGAAAAATGTGATAAGGCCTTTTCCACCACAGGAAATTAACGACTTGTAACTTAAAGTGTAGCCATTGTCACAGGTTCTGCACAGGAACTGCACGCGACACCCGCCTTCATTCATTTTTTTAATATTGATTAAAAAAAAAAGATAAAACAAACAAAAAAATTCCCGCACCCTAAAAAATTTTTAAACCTAAAAATAATAAGCCATATTTATAGCACATATGATTTTCACAAGCTGAAAGCTACAATTGGCATAATAAGTAAATGAGCAATGTCAATAATGTCAATTTAGAAATGAAGCTCTAAACTCCATGGTTGCATGAATCAGTAAGAGAGAACTGTTTTTACAGTCTGAGCAAAGTTTCTGGAAAATGTTTGGAAGTGCCAGTAAAAAAATAGTTTCCAAAACTTTAACTCTGTTTATAACACTCACATGAACACTCTCGAGGTTTATGAATTGTAACACTCTGTAAAGCTAAAAACTAACACATTTATCAGGCTTGGTCCAGGACAGACAAACAGAGACGGAGACAAACACACACACTTATAATAACACTTACTAACGCGCACACACACACACACACACACACACACACACATACACACACAGTTACCACAGCTGAAGAATTGTGGCTCTGGAGAAGTTGTTTTTATAAGAAACTAGTGGTATATGCACACACTCATACACAAGACACACGACACACACACACACACAGAGCCCCACCCTGTGTCCTGTCTCTAATTGCCTATAAGCCTAATAGCACGTTTCTCTTGGCGGGCAAGTGAGGCTCATCATGGAGGAATGTTGTAATTGCATACACATTACACTGTGTTATCTTTGTATGGTGTGTGTGTGTGTGTGTATATGTGTGTTGTATGTAAGAGAGAGGGAAAGAAGGAGAGGAAAAAAGAAGTATACTGAATGTGTGCGTGCAAGAGAGACCGAGAGAGTAGAATACAAAGAGAATCAGAGGTGTGTGTGTGTGTGTGTGTGTGGTTCTTTGTCGTCACGTTGTGTTAACCCATCCACAGAGGAAATGAAACAGATGACAGAACTCCATGTGTGTTTTTATATTTTTACAACCCTGAACTAGCGCTCCATAATTATTTTTTATTTGACAAGCATGTGTGTATGTGCCTGTCTATCTGCGATAAAGGCAAAGAGAGTGTGTGCACGAAGGAAAGCATGCGTGAAGCGTGTGTGAGGCATAGTGTGTGTGTGTGTGTGTATGTGTGTGTGTGTGTGTGTGTGTGTGCCTGAGTGCAGATCAAAAGCAAGCGAATGGAAAGCCACTACTTAGCTTTTGGTGGAGCTGAGTCCATTAGAGAGGAGGGCAGTGAAAAGGGCAGTCTTAAAGGGGATGTAATGGATCTGTAATGAACACTAAATGCCCAGCTAATGAAAAGGCAATAGTGCAGTTGAAAAATATAACACCGGAACAGTCGAAATGGATCATTCCCTAAGGACCTTTTTTCTTCTATTTTTTTATTTTTCAGCTCTGTCCTGCCATTCTCATGCTCCTTCCTCTCCTCCCTGGAGATCTCACACCTTCTTTTTTTTGGAGGTTCTTCACAGAACGTACTCCTCCTCCTCTCAGCTTCTGGCCATTTTGTTCGGAGTTGTTCTACCTCAAACCAAATGTGGGGATGTATATGGAAATGTCTTTTTGCAAATATGCACATTTTTTCTCCAGCCAATTCATCAATGACACAACCAAACCTTCAAGCAGAGAGGACTAAAGTCCCCCTCCACTCAAAAATATGTTTTTCTCTTTGTTCCTACAGTTGGATGTTTGAGCTTCACTGTGCAGAATGATGTATATGCAGACTTTCACACTAGAAGGCTGTTTTCACATTCATCTGCTGAAAGTGCGTGTGTGTGTGTGTTTGTGTGTGTGTGTAAAAACCATATCAGACACACTTTATTGTTCCAAGCAGAGTATTTTTATGTCTATGATCTTTAAAAAAAACTCAACACAAATGCAGAGAAAGCATGCAAACAACATAGAGGAAAACACTTGAAACTTGAAAAATCCATAATTTTCTTGCTCATTAGCAGAGCAGCAGCAGCTTCAGTCCTCTGTCAGTGTCTACACAGAAGGCATTCATGCACAGTACTGTGGTGCAGGACACTTGTGTTTTGGCAGTGCTCAGAGCCCAACACACAATCACTGTACTTACTGGACTTGAAGTATAGAAAGTGTGAGTAAAATGTGCTGTGTAGACAGCTGTATACCGTCAGACACCAAAAATAAAAAAGTGGCTGAAACAGCTCCTGTGTAGACAAGCCGTTAGACAAATTTATATGCAAAATAATACAATTATTACCTCCAAACAAAGTGGTTGAGAGAATCTGATTGACTTCTTTACAACCTGTCTGTCCGACTGCTCTAATTTCGGACATCTGACTTGTTGTAGCAATGTTGCTCTGTTACCAAATATCAGCATTTGGTGAGTACACTGATATCATAACCAATAGAAACAACGTCCAAAGCTACAATAATAAGACCAAAGTTTCAATAAACCAGAATTCCCCTTTAAATTTCAGACAACCTCTTATCCTTGATGAAGTTTAAAGATGAAATGTCTTCCTTCTTCTCTCTCTTGACTTTGCTACTCTGCTGTCATGCTGCTGCCCTCACACTCCTCCTACAACTCAGTGCCATCCCACTGTTGACACTCAGTGCCTCCACACCAGCAGTGATGTTGACACATGTTGCGTGTCCTTTGCTTTTTATGGCTGCCTACTGACAGAGCTGTGATGTAGTCTGGCTCACCACACTCAGGTTCAACACAAGGACATATGCATCAACACACATTGTGATAGATAAAGACACACACATACAATTCATACAGTTGAATAGATAAAACACACTCATGCATACATCTGCACAGGCATCCCTTCAGTCATCATCTCTCTTTAACAAGCACAGACATCAAAGAGCAGAGAGGATGACATGTCACTTGACAGTGAACGGTGAGCAAAGTGGCACATTTGGAAGGAAAAGATGGTGTCTCACCATGGGTATCAAAAGGTCAAGGAGGTGTCAATATGCAGTGTCTCCATGTGTATGTGTGTTATGATCTAAATCAAAGCAGTCCTTCTGCTTGTCCTTTACCTGCAAGTGCACCCGATAAAATATGTACTTTAACATGACTTCAAAGATGTAGCCCAGGTGAGGTGCACTCATTAGAGACATTATTTGTTTCAAGTGCAGCCAGACTCCATTACCATCTGGTTTATTTCCACAGAGTTACCAGGACACACACCTTTGATGCTTTTATTTCCTTAATACTTTTTTTTTGTCCTGGTCTGGAGGAACTGCCGCCTGTGGCCAAACAATTGCTAATAGGCAACTCCTGTATTCACAGTGTATTTTTAATTATGTTGTTGGAGGCTAGTGCCAGTCAGATCCTGATCATATTTTAAAGTTCATATTGTATTATTTTCATAAAATAAATCATAAATTTTACTTCTATTTTGTTTCAAACAAGATAAAGAAAATCTTTAAGTTCAATGATGGAATGCTTACACTGGTCTGTTAAATCTGAAGCTCTTTATTAAAGTGGGTGAGTCTAAATTTTAAAATGTTATAAAGTCATTTCATCAAAGCTTAAAATTATTAAGACATTATTTTGAACTATATCACCCAGCTCTACCACATTGAATTTTGATGTACTGAGTTGGAACATGTTCTGTATTGTTTTTCTCTCCTTTGAGTATTCTCACTGCTAGGGGCCATATGACAATGTATGCCAAGCAGCAGTCCGTTCCCTATATATACAAGGCCTGAGATAACCATCCGGGTGGTGAAATAGTGTTAGGTCCTGACGTGTTGTCTGTGTGATTTTATCTATCTGCAGGTTTTACAAGAAGAAACCTCAATACCAGGCAGTGATCTAAACCTGATCTACTTGAGCTCCAGAGCTGCTGGATATAAACCAGTCCTCAAAGTCACCATGACACAGTCATCAATACCTTTCAACCTGATGAAGGTGAGATCCGTCATATATTTGTAAGGATGCTGTGGCGTGAAGATATTTGTAGATACTGTATACCATATAGAATACTGACTATTAGCTGCTTCGGTCACATATATCAGTCCAACACATAACAGTCGAACTACCGTTTTGTGACCTTTGTTCTGTTTCTCCAGGTTCACCTGATGGTTGCAGTGGTGGGTCGCCTCTTCCAGAAATGGTTTCCTGCCCAACCAAATCTATCCTACACCTTCATCTGGGACAAGACAGATGCATATGGCCAACGCGTCTATGGACTATCTGAGGCAGTTGGTGAGTTTGCATCTAATAGCAAAGCTAAACAGAAAATAACTTTTTTTTTTCAAATGTGCACTAGTTTGGCCTCTCTCTAGATTTTGTGTGAGGCTTTTCCAAAGTCTAGAAGCAACAAGAAGTCAGCAGTGAATAGGAGAAAACATCTGAATCATCATTTTAACTGAATCACTGTAACTAGTTGCCTGTCTTTAACCCATGGCTGGAAGTAACAAGATATTCTAGGAATCATGGGAAATCAATTACAATATGGTAAAATTAATATATAACAAATGAATTGCACCAATTCAACACAAAATAATTCCTAGTCTGTGCTGAGCATCACAGTATACAATAGTAGACAATATAAAGTGCACAGTAAGTGCAATACTGCAATGCTGACTTCCCCTGAACATACATTAAGCTGCAGACAAATACAGCTAAGTTCAAATAGATTTTGCAAAAAGGCTTTGACAGGAAAATGGTTTGGACATAATAAGCATGCTAACCCCTCTGACACCTTTATGAGGGACATGTCGAGCAGACACACTCCTCAGTGAGTTATTACTTATGGTAGACCAGCTTAAGGGGTGGAACATAAAGGAGATTTACTACTATGCTTTGCAACACTTATGAAACTGGTGTTCATGACTTATAATTTGGAGTGCATGTCTGGCACCTGTTAAAATCAGAGCTGAGACACGTGTAGAGGTTGAATTCATTCGACATTTGCCTAGCAACAGTGTGCCAAGCATACTTGACTTTAAATGTCAAAAACACAAACACAAGTTTCATTTGAAGGTAGCAAATGTTTAAATCCTACCAGAAAGCAGAGTTTGAGTGCACTCATTTGTTTACAGGATCTTTTCTTTTTTGCATTTCATCCAAAGAAGAATAACATTACCCTGGGACATATGTTTCATTCTATATCTGTATGGCGGCAACTGGAAAAACATTTATCCATCCCATGTATACTCCATGACTTATGGCCGATTTGGAACAATAATCTACTGTTTTCTGGATTCAGTCGCTTTGTATTCCCTCCATGGGGTTCTAGAGGTACCTTGTCCACCACTTTATAAACTATTTTTTCTTTTCTTTTTGTTTTTACACAGCTGTTCATCTCACATACTGTGCATTGAAAAGAGAATTATGTTTGCAGCTTCAACTGCTGCATACCAACTATGATTTACTTAGCTCCAATAATAGTTTACAAGTTGAGTGCTCAACAGTCAAGTGATATGGTGCTAATTGTTCTACACTTGATTATTAGTCCCATCACATTTACCAGAGCCTCAGTGTAAATCCTCTTTGAATTTTATTGCATGCAACACTGACATTACATGAAATTATTATTAGTATTGCTATATCTATTACTGCTGTTTTGAAAATCGTATATCATTTGTCTTTTGTGACCTTCAGTTTTAGTTAAGAGACAAAAACACTGTAGGTTGAAAGGCTAGAGGTTAACAAATGAAGAGGTGTGAATGGTCTGTTGTGGGATATAAAATACAATATAACATAAAGTATGAACAATAAGTAGACATATACACTCATTCAATCTGCCACAGATCACAATTGAATCCTTTCTCCCTATATTCCAGACTTTGGACAGTTTTAGACTTTGAATTCAGGATATTGTCTTACATATGATGGTAAGAGGTGTTCTCCAAATCTATAATTTCTTGTGGAAAATGTGTTCCTTTTCTTTTTCTTGGCAAAAAACACTGACATGTGTTCTGAACACTGTTTTTTGGCTTTCTTAGTAGCTGGTCAGTAACATTACATGAGTACCTGTAATATAACCCACAAACCTCTTTAAGATAGAGTTTTGAGGTAGCATGAATGAATGGTCACACAGGTCCAGACAGTGATTAATAGCAGATACAGCAGGATAGATTGTCTATGCCAAGGAAGGCGTGGAAGCTTATCTGCTGTTCGCAATCCTTGGCAGGGAACAGCCAAACAAGGCATGCATTACGTCAGGTTAACTCAAACAAACCTTGGTGATTACACAGCGGCATTGGGTGACACCGACAAATAATCACACTGTCAAAGTGATGATGGTAGCCCTGGGTGTCTGCACATGTGGCTGTATGACAAAGAATGAAAGGAAGAAAGAAAGAAAAGAGAAAGAACAAAGTTATCTTTTTAATTCAGCGATCAAATGACTGATTTTTAGCAAAATCCACTGCAGACCCAAACACAAAGCTCCTCTTCTATTCCCTCTCTCAGCTTGTTGTCACTGCTTTTTCTTTCCTGTTTCTGCTGACATGATGGTTTCTCCTCTGTATAATTATAGTCACATACGAGACACCCAAACAGGAAGGCAGAAATGCATTGAGTGTTGATCTTTTTTTTGTTGTTGTTTTTGGCACTGACAATAATTCATTTGATAATTAAAATTATAAAATCAATTAAGACAACAATTCTAAAAAATAGCAAAATTACTAAAAAAAAATATGTGAATAAATGAATATCATGCCTAAAGAAATAAAGAAAAATCTGTAAAATGTCTAAAGAAATTAATGTCTGATTTATAAATGTGTGACATAATAAAACATAAAACATTTTTCTTCAGCAGAACAAATTTTTTCGAACAAGAGGATTTTGTTTTTTATTAGCAAGATAGTTTTTTTTCTTTCAGTGGGATTTTGCTCATGGGGGTGAGGATGTGACCTACCCATATCATTTTCAGATTAACTTGTGGCATAACTGAGGAAATTCCTCAATTATAAGGCAATTTTTGCCTTGTTCTGTTAGATTTTTTTATTTTACTGAGTCTAACCAAGGAACAATAAATAACTTTGTATGTCAACAAGACATTTTATGGAACAGTCATATATGTTTTCTAGCAATATATTCATGTTTACCTTGTTAACAATTGGTAATTATTATTAAATATTATTATATTATTACTGGACATTATTGCATGGCTAAAAAAGTACAGTAATTGTTGCACCATTCCCTAATAATTACTGGAAATTCCAAGTGACTACTCTAAAGTAAAGTTGTACTATTTTTTTCTAATCCACATTCTGTGTGACCCTTTAGCATCTCTCCAGACCTTCATCCCTCCTCTCTATTTTTATCTTCATTCAGCGTCCTTGCTCATCTGGTTCCTTCTCTCTCCCCCCTGAAGATCTCTATTCATTCCAAATTTAATACACACACAGCTGTTGCAGCTGCCAGTTCACACAATGGAAATGGCAGAAAATGCACCTGGCAGAACACAGCACTGTGTGTGTGTGTGTGTGTGTGTGTGTGTGTGTGTGTGTGCACCAGCGTGTGTCTGCTTGCTTGTGTGCACGCTGATTTGGCGTTACAGTGTTGCACCTCATGGAGACAGGCAGACAGCCCTGACAAGTAGTTCCTTTGTGCAAAGAAAGTCAAAGCAGGTGTGTGTGTGTGTGTGTGTGTGTGTGTGTGTGTTCAGCCAGAGAATGAAGGCCCTTAGTGAACCAGCAGCAGGAGTCAGTGGATGTTATAAAAGCAGACAGATGGAGGTTAACTCTGCGGTTCAACCTGTTGTGTGTTTGCCTTGGTCTGAATCACAGAAACGTTCCCATTTGGTTTGGTCTGAACACGATCACAGTCAAATGAAGCATCTGAATAATCGCCCTGTGTGTGTGTGTCTCCCACAGTGTCAGTGGGGTTTGAATACGAGTCCTGCTTGGACCTCATCCTGTGGGAGAAGAGAACGGCCATTTTACAAGGCTATGAGCTGGACGCTTCCAACATGGGAGGATGGACGCTGGATAAACATCACATCCTGGACGTACAAAACGGTAGGAGCCATAAAATGATGAAAACATACTCTGCTCCTTCACAGTGCAGATATACTGTGCATCTTCACACACACACATTCAGAATCTTCACATTTTAAGGTGATCAAACATATAATACTGCAAAATACTTTTTTTTCTTTTACCTTAAACTTATATTTCGATGGAAACAAGTTGATATGTGACAGCTTTGAGTTTCTCTCTCTCTCTTCTTATCATTATCTGGTTAATTATATGTGCAACAATAAGAGGACGAAGTGCATAGAAATTTAAAAGTATGTTAATCTCAGCAGTTGTCAAAACAATTGTTGTCATACAGGCTTTGGTCGACAGAGCGGAGGAAAAGAATTAAGGAGTGTGTGTGTGTGTGTGAGAGAGAGTCTGGCCTATTTGTTCCAGCTGCCCGGTGGTATTTTTGCTGGCCTTTCATGTCTCTCTCTCATTCTCTCTCTCTCTTTCTCTCTCTCTCTCTTTTTTTACTTTCTCCTCTCATATATAGCGCAATCACCTTTCATCTGTGTCTCCTCCTCGTCTCCTCCCCCGTCATTCTCTTTTGTTTTTTTCTTGTACTTTATTGTCATCTTATCGTTCTTTTCCTGTCTTTCTTTCTTTGAATATTTAAGTCTGTTCCTCTTTCTCTCATCATGAACTATAGCAAACATTTGATTTAACTTAATAATTCATATTAAGTTCGACGGCTTGCTAGTTTGGAATTTAGAAACAATATCTTGACAGTACTGCCATTCAAATTAATGATGTATTGATTGATGATGATGAAATGATTAAGGATATGCAGATGTTGGCTAATGCAGTGATACCTAATTTAGGGTTGAGATATGTTGACTGATGTGGAATTCCAGGATAAAGGTACATCCGATTACATATTATTTTCCAAGTGGGAAAACTGAACTGATGTTAACATGCTTCCTTTGTCCAATTTGTTAGTTTCCTTGCTTTGAAAAAAAAAAAAGCGTATTGGAACTGTCACAACTGTTTGTGCTGTAATTTGAAGAGTTTATTTCAGAGCTATTATTGTCAACACAAACAAGCACAAAAACGAAACGATTGGTAAAAATATCCTCACTTTTTGAAAGTATAATTAAAAAGAGTTATATTTCAAAAAAAACAACTAGCCAAACTCTTATAAGCCAAGATCTTTAAAAATCATCTACAAAAGCTCCTTGATAAAAACATGGAAGCTCAGTAACCAGATTTCTTTCAGTGCCTTTACAGAGCTGGTTTCAATCATATACATGTAAGTCTCAACCAAACCATAACTATAAATCAAAGCTAGACATCCTGGTGGAAATGTCCATAGGAGAATGACGCATGGCTTTCTTTGACTGAAAATTGAGTAGAATATTAATGGCTCACTGATATTTTAATGCTCAGTTTAGTAGATTGATGTGAGTTTTTGTTCTTTTATCCATTTATTTTGACATCGACTGCTGTCTCGATGAGTTGAATATTTCTGTTTAGTCAGAACTCCACATAGTTCCAACTGTTTGCAGCAGTAGGGTTACCACATCTCATGTTTTCTGTTCAGTTCATGATCAATACTGTGTGTGAACTTGGTGTGTAAATACATACTATATATATTATATATATACATACTACATATTGTACATACCATGTTTACAGAAATCTAATGGCCTTTTTCCATATGGCAGAAATAGCCTCGCTGAAGAGTGAACTACTGCAGTTATATCTGTAATGCACAGTGCACATGGCTTTCCCTCGGACAGGACAGCAGAATAAAATTAGCAGGGTTGGGAAGGTTACTTTAAAATGTATTCCAATACAATTAATTATCACTTAATTATCTGTTCAAAAATATAGTCAGCAACTTAATCCAAGTATCACAATATTAAAGTAATGTAACTTGATTACTTTACCTTACTTTTGGATTACTTAAATACCAAATATGCAAAGAGAGAAAAGAAATATCAATGAAATAACTTAAGCATATTCTGTAAGAATGTAACCTTAGAAAAGAAAATGGAGAAACCAAGATTTTTAGCATAAGAAATGTGTTCTCTGCTCAGTGTATTTTTAAAGAAAAACTTGCTTACTGTATGTCACAGTGGGGGAAGACCCCCTGCCGGGTATTTGTGCCCACTTTACGAGAGCTTTGTCCTCCTCCACAGCTCTTCTCAGAGGAATGGCAGCGGCAGCCACATGTGCAGCGACATCACGAGTTTTGCTGTGTCCTTTTATTCGGTTCTATCTGCATGATACGTTTTCTCTAACTCATTCAGTATCAAACGTGCTCGACAACCAGTGACACACTGTTAGCTCTGAGCATGTTACGCTAACACAGTCATCTTGGTGGAGAGCTGTTATGTGCCCTACAAGCAACCGTCCCTGCCTACTCTCCCAGCCTAAATTCACTGTGTGTGAAGTATGTGTACATGTGCCCACTGTGTGCAACTGTGTGCCATTTGGTATCATCCTCTACTCACACCATTGTGGATCAGTGAGTTATTTTGCCGTCTTGTTCATGCTCTGCTTACGTTTGGGACTTTTACAGTGCATGGGAGTATGTTGTTCTTTGTACTCCTGCTAATAATCCCCATTTTTATTAAATGTATTGGTAATCAGATTATGTCTTTTTTTCTGTGACTTTAACAGAATAGTTACCTTTTTTTGTATCATAATTACGTATCACCGTTCCATGTATTCCGTTACTCTCCAAGCCTGAAAATAAGTTGTTTACCCTAAATGACATATTAGATGTGCACTGGTTCACACAGTGTGCAGTAAAAGAGCCAGTCACCTGCTGCTCTTCATCTACCAGCTCACTGTGGCTGTTTCCCTTTTTACCAATCCTCCTTTGCAACATCTAAATATGATCAGCTGACAAAACGGCACAAAACATTTTGCTGCGTAGACCAATATTTACTGACCAATAGTACAGTCAGTTTTGCATTTCCTGTGCATACTTCATAATAAAAGTTGTACACCAGTGAGAAGCTTTTTATGTGAAGTAGCAACAGCAGGAAACGTTTGGATTGCATGGTCATCAACTAAACACAGTAAATAAGAATATTTTATTTTCAGTTTTCCAGTTCTTATAATTTCTGAAAGCATTCTACTGTGTCCGTTCCAGCCATAAAAGTAGCAGGGACCATGTGCACTTTCTGACCTCTAAATAATAAGTTTTCAAATGTATACAGTATATTACAAATGTTAGCAAATGTTGCAAAGACTTCTTGAGGCCACTACAAGTAAAAGAAAATCAAATCACTGAACTTGACAATATACAAGACACTAATTTTCTTGAAACAAAATACTCTTGGGTAATCTAAACATGGATATTCAGCTGTTGGAGATGTCAAGTCACCACTACTGCTACATGTTCTTCAGCAAACTGACAGCTACAGTAGAGGAAAGAATATATATATATATATATATATATATATATATATATATATATATATATATATATAAGTAATAGCCAGTCTATGATCAAAACACACATTTTTCTCCATCAGCAAGTGAAGATCTTCATCAACAGCATCCATTTGGTCGCTCACAGGATCTCAGGTTCAGGTTCACCTGATGACTAATAATCAAATACTGAATTGGCAACAATTCTATTACCTTAAAGTACTGTTTTCTCTGTGAAAACTAAGAAACTCACACGACAGAGACAGCATCATTTGTGTGAGTTAGTACATAAGAACTGATCTAAGCAGATGACTGCTGAGGTGCTTGTGTTTAACCCAAAGAACAAACACAGCTGCCATGAGAGCTGGCTAAATTGACTTTGTTTGTGGATTTTCAAAGAACTACTTATAAATACATAAAAATCGTACCTAGCATAGTGAGACCTGGGATGATGGAAGAGACTGGTCTCATCAGCAGGAGTGGTCGTCACCTGTGAGGAGTAGAAATAAGATGAAGAAAGGCATCAGGATTAAGAGAGACATGTACTACTTTGTAAAACATTATTTTTTACTGAGAGTGAGTACTTTTAAATTTACTTTACTTTTTTAAACCCTCCTTTCATCACAAAATGATCTATTTTCTAAGTATCTAAGTATATACATATGTGTATATATGCAGCATGTACATATATGTGTATATACATATGTGTGTGTGTGTGTGTGTGTGTGTATATAGATATAGATATATAAAAGCATGTATGTACAGTACATACAAGCTACAAGTAAAGCTAAAGCTAGAAGTAATTTGTTAATAGAGTTCTACCTCTTAAGGTGAAATCTCTCTGGAGCCACAGATTGAAAAATATAAAAATATATATCCTTACACTGTGTAATGAGCAATCGTTCACAGTCATTTATATTTAAACAAAGTACTGATGCTGCAGAAAATATTTGAATGTCTTTAATTGTGCTTGGAATTTGGTCTGAATCTTTCAAAAAAAAAAAAAGTTTAGTGTCATCAGCTATAGACTCACGGTAAACTTTCTGCCAACCCCTAATGCTGTACAACCCTGCCATGAGGGAAGACAAAAACATTACTAGGAAGAGGGGAGGACATTTTTCTTCATTTGACAACGTTAAAAGTAAAGTTAGGATTTGTTGGCAGCTTCCTGACTTATTTTAAAAAAAGACGAGAGAAAGAGAGAGAGAGTGAGATAGAGAGAAGCAGTGGTCAAGCGAGCTCGAGAGTGGATGAGGAGAGCGAGCAGTGATACCGAAAGCCAGTGAAGGAGAGGAATAAAACTTTATTTTCTGATTGTTTCACGGCGGTTACAAATAAATATGCCCACAACCACACCCCGCACCTCCACACGAACCTGTGGAGGTGCACCACGCCTGATAATGGTGCTGCAGCTGCTAAATACACATCATAGGTGTACTATGGGAGTAAGTTAAAAAGAAAATAGAATTACCATAGTTAAATTTTTCCATATGTTTTCATATATGAAAAGAAGACTGAATGAACACTGTAAGCAGACTACTTGATTACTATAAGCGAATTATTTAAACGGCATTTGTATAGGAATGATTCTGTTTTGAGTTTTTGATCCATATAAGTGGTTTCTTTATTGGGAAGAATAAGAGCCAGTATTTTGTAGTCATTATTGAGCAAA
Organism: Thunnus thynnus; assembly: GCF_963924715.1. Classification (NCBI taxonomy): domain Eukaryota; kingdom Metazoa; phylum Chordata; class Actinopteri; order Scombriformes; family Scombridae; genus Thunnus; species Thunnus thynnus. Next base: position 17,016,198 of record NC_089519.1, read on the forward strand.
CAGATAGGGCACCAGTTGTCTATCAAATGCAAAATTTGGGTGTTTTTTTGGAATGAGGGTGAAAAGGCCTTGCGTAAGTGTAGGTGGTAATACACCAGATTCAATACTTTCAGAAAGGACATTAAAAAGAAAGGGGGCCAGCAGTAAAGTAAGTTACTTTGGCGCCTAGACTGACAGTGACACAATTCAAATCTGAGATCACATGATGCATTTCTTTGGCTCAACCAGTCAGTTAACAACTTCACAGACAGCCTGTCATGACCTGATAAACACTGAAACAAATTTAAAAACTGAAAGTAACAGCCTGCAGAACCATGAAGAAACAAGTCCATCTTGAAGTATTTGAATTCTTATGAAAAAAATAATTATTTTAAACTAATGTTTAATTCTTTAATTTGAGCTGTGAATTTGAGGATTTGAAAGTATTACAAAATAATCTTAATTAGTGATTTTCTTTACAAAAGGGAAAACTCCTACCTTAACTACAGTATCATAAATGTTTCTGCAGTACTCTGACTATTACTGTGATTTTACAAAGTCTGTGATTTTCTACAGTAGTACAGTTGTTTCTGCAGTGGTGTGTTGATTTCTGTAATTACTGTACTGTGTTTTTAGGCCCTAATACACAGTGCTATACTGTAAAAAATATTCACAGTAATTAACTGTGCAGAAACACAGTAAATTACTGTGGATTTCACAGCCAGTTTTTACAGTGTGTCCTCTATCTGTCACCCCATCCATCACATTGCTATTCATCCTTCTCTCCCTGCAGTCTTCTTGGGCTTTCAACACCTTGTCACCCGATTCTGTGTGTGTGTGTGTGTGTGTTTAAAATGCAGGTGTGATTTGTGATGTTCTGTCTGCGTGTGTATGGGTCTCTGTAGGTGTGATTTTGTGTTTTGAAGGAACAGCACAGCAACGCACAATGTGTGTTTGTCCCTTTGAGACTAAAGCACACTATATGGACATGAGAATAATTCAGTGTATATGTGTGTGTTTGTGTGAGAGAGAGAGTGAGGAAGCCCATCAAACACTGCTGCAGTGTTTTCTCTGTAGTCTGTCTTGTAACTCCACTAATGATGCGGATGGGACAGCGTGTTAGATTTGGTGATAACATGCCTGTACAGTCAGTGTTGACTTTTAATGGTCTTGAAGTAAGAGACTCTCTCAATGATTCATTGTTTCTTGTTGATACTCTCTGATTTTCTGAATGCCTCATATTCAAATTTGAGTTTTATCTTTAAATTTATTTGTAGATAAAAATGGTAGTGATGCAGGTGGGAGGCAGTGTCCAGAGTTTAGTTTGTATATCAGCTGGTCCTGGAGCACAGAGTATAAGACAATAAACAATGCTGTGTAGAGAACACATGATGTATACAATCTAACTTTACATCTACTGTACTGACACACATACAATATATATGCTGGCAGTACATTATCATGCCAGTTACACCACTCCTCATCCTCATATTAACTATCATTACAGAAAAGACTTTTAAAAAAAATGTATGGTTAGACCTTTTTACTTGGTCAAAACAAATTGTCCCACTCTAAACTCCTCATACAAGTCTTCATACCCGAGTCTTTTCAGACGTAGTTCAGGTCTAGTTTACTTCAGTAAACAATGGGGATAAGCCTATCACAAATTACTGCCAGGGACTCAAAATTTGCATCACCACAATTTTTCTATTTAGCATTTACTAATACTAATGGTGTAAATGAGCCCAGAACTGTTCATCTGGTTTGCATAATGTGCAACTAAAGAAGATCTAACGCCAGACTATTGTGACGTGTTAAATATATCTAGAAACCAAATGGATTTGGGGTGTTTTCTGCAGATGAGCTTGGAAAATTGCTTGTAAAGGAGATGCTTTTGGAACCGAAAGTGTGCAGTCATCCTATAAGAGAAAGGCTATACATTATGTATGAAATATTACTTAAATATCCTGATGTTGTCAGCCCATTAAAAGATCATTTAATGAGATATAAGTGTGGGTTTTGTTAAAACTTTTAAACTCCTTTGACAGTATTATTTCTGTAAACAGATGATATAATTAATATAACTGTGGGACACATTGTGGCCTTTTCTTGAATTACGTGGGATAAAACAACTCTTCTTTAATATCAAATTGAGGATGTAATTGAATTCTACAGACACATTGCTGAGTGCCTCACCCCTGGATCTCCGAACTGACCTCCTTGCCAAGTGGGGGTCGAACAACACGATACTGACTGAAGTTAAACACTGTGACAGATTGGAGACTGCACAGACCTCCTGAGAGGTCATTTTGGACCAATAACGAAATTATGACCTGAACTAAAAGCATAAGTGACCTTTGGGATCATTTGAAAAAGGAGAAAGAACTGACAACTCAGTAAAGGTGGACAGAAAACGCCCCTCTTTTTGGCCTCCATATCTCCCCAGTCCAGAGTCAAAAAACTCTTATATTCCTGATGGACATGCATTGAGTCTCTCTGCAAATCTGAGACAAATCTGAATTTGTGTGAATTAAATGTCTAATCATTATGTAAATCATATAATGTCGTTATAGAAATACATAAAGAATGGTATAACTTTGATAGCTGTGTGGTAATCTGTTGGCGAGATACTAATTTTTAATTTTATTATATTTTACAACATGTGACAACACTGCCCTCTACTGGTAAGGTTAGAACTTCAAATTGATTTTTTTGTCTTATGCTTCATCATGTGTCCTCAAGATATTTAGCTATTAATAAATGTCTTCATTTATGCTAAGAAGTCATTGTGATTTCTTTGAGTACAGCAAACAGAGGTCACTGCTTTGAAAAGAACCTACAGTTACGAGACTGATTAACTGATCAAAATGAGAATTAAATTCAAGCTTTAATGTTTCCTGTGGCCAATAAATGCACAACATGTAATTACGTGTTGCAGTGCACCAGCACACTGAAATGGACAGGACACAATCAGAAGCTAGCAGGGAAAAAAAACTGTTGTGTATGTTACTTTATAACACACTTTATTGTGTGTGTGTGTGTGTGTGTGTGTGTGTGTGTGTGTGTGTGTGTGTGGTCCAGGTATTCCTCACGTTGTGGGGACATAAATCTCCCTTATAGGGACAAAAACGTAAATCATTAATATTAGGGTGAAGACTTGGTTTAAAGTTAAGGTTAATTTAGGGTTATGTTAAGGTTAGGATAAGGTTAGGCATGTGATGGTTATGGTTAAGGTAAGTTTAAGTCTCCAGGAAATGTAATGTCCTCTGAAGTAATGGAGACATGACTGTGTGTGTGTGTGTGTGTGTGTGTGTGTGTGTGTGATGTGTAGGCTTATTAAATGTTATTGGTTTTGTGTGGTAGGAGGGTGGCTGTCATGCACACACAGCTTGTGTGATGATGTGATTATTTGTATGGAGGATTTGCATTTTGCTTAAGAAATCAACTGTTTGTTTCGGTGATAACTCTCACTCCCTCCCTGCTGTTTGCTTGTTACCACTGGACTGGAGCTGCAGGAAGCCATTGAAAGTTTGTAAAAATAAGCAGAAAGCCACTGTGGGAAACAGAAATGTAAAGTTGTGTGAAAAATAACAGGTTTTTGCATTGATGCTCCTTTGTCTTGTGTTGTGGTGCTGAGCAGGGAACTGTAATCCATCTTTTAATTTGTGTTTCTTTCTTGAGTGTTTCGACCTGGCTCTAGTCTCTCATCCTGTGTGTGCGTCCAATAGATTTTACACCTTCACAGACATTACATGTTAGACACAATTTTATCTCCTGCAGTGGTCAATCAGCAGCCATTTGTATGAATTTTCTTTACTCCGCTTTACATATACACATACAATAGGCCAGACGCACAATTTTCATCTGTGCTGCTTTTCCTCTATTTTACGGTGCATAACCTCAGTGCATCCTTTTGTAAATAAGGACAAATTCAATTTGACTATCTGAGCTCTGATAAAACAGCTGCAAACCCTTAGAGAATATCCCCCTATAACTACTTGGGGTAAAATTGCTTTCATGTTTAAATAGTCACACAACATCGGTGCTGCTCTTAGTCTGGAAGGATCCAGGTCATTTTATGGTAGGATCTGGCAGAGACTAAACTCTGGTCATGCCTACAAAGTGTGTTAAACAAAACTGTGTACACTTTTGGTGAGTCAGGTTACATATATGCCACATTTTCTGTGCTCTAACAATTTATTTTACAGAAATATAATGTGAATATTTGCTCGTAGCCCCTTTACAGTAGCATGATCATGATTTTTTGATTCATTATAAATTTACACCTTGATTGGATTAGATTAGATTAGATAGGAGTCCAAAATACCTTTCTGTGGAACTGGTTCTGGGATTAAAAATTAATTTGCTCCATTATTTTTTATTACTCTATTTATTCAATCATTCATTCAGATTTCGTAGATTCCGTAAGGAAAAAAAATGTATAAAATTATATATATACATACAAATCTAAAATCAATTAATGAGCAGTGGTGTTTGATTAAATTAAATAATGTAAAAAACAAATGGTCTGTATATATGTGTGTGTATATATATATATATATATATATATATGTACACACACTCCCACACACATATATATATACAGTATATATACAGGGGGTGGCGACAAGCTCAGGAGGTAGAGTGGGTCGTCCACTAATCGGAAGATCGGTGGTTCAATTCCCGGCTCCTCCAGTCCACATGCCAATGTGTCCTTGGGCAAGATACTTAACCTGGCTGTGTGAGAATGTGTGTGAGTGGTTAGTTTCCTCTGACGGGCAGGTTGGGACCTTGCATGGTAGCCTCTGTACCCATTTAGCGTATGAATGTGTGTGAATGGGTGAATGTGATTTGTAGTGTAAAAGCGCTTTGAGTAGTCGGAAGACTAGAAAGGCGCTATACAAGTGCAGTCCATTTACCATTTACTATACATTATGGTTGATTCTTTCTATTATAAAGAAATAGTTTTTGTGCGTAACCATGAAAACAATCCACATTTTGGCATCATAGCTGGAATGACGTTGATTTTTGACATTTTGGACTAAATCCACGTCATTCAAGCCATGATGCCAAAATGTGGATATTTTCCTTGTTTGTTGTGGCACAGAGAGGCACAGAGAAAGATGAAAGCAAAGAAAAACAAAATGAGATAAACAGGATTTTTATAAGAGATTAGGAGAACAAAAATACATGAAGAGAAGAAAGAGAATGAGTAAGTAAAAGAGTAAAAGAGACGCACTGGATTTGTGTGCAGAGGCTTGTCCACACCTTTACACACACACCTGGTGGTGTGTGATCTGTGAGCACTGAGCAGTGAGCACTGCTGAACAACTCAGATAAGACTGGATGAAAGACAGAGAGAGAGAGAGAGAGACTGTGTGTGTGTGTGTGTGTGTGTGCGTGTGTGTGTGTGTGAAGGGGCTTCAGGGGCATTGGGTTGATGGAGTCGATCTGCTTCCTTGTGCATGCATTGTTAGGATGTTTTCCCCTGTGTGTGTGTATGTGTGATTTCCATTCAAGTGTACTTGTGAGTTTTTGATGCCCATGTTTGTGTATGTATTCACACATTGGTGTGTATGCAGAGAGAGAGATTGGAGGAGCATAAGTGTACAAGCTGCCCGGTAAAGCACTACACTCTATTATTCAGACACTAAGCAGCTCAGCCACAGTTTTGGGTTTAGTGCTTTGCTCCAGGGAACATGAGAGAGAGTCACTTTTTCCAGAAAGTCAAATCAAATCAAATTACTGAACTTTAAAATAACTTTACATTTTGTACCAATAGGGAGTGTTTTTTTTTTCAGACAATTATTATGGCAAAATCCAGAAGAAGAGTTTGTAACTAACTTTATTTGACAACCCAATAAACCTACATACAGAACAGCTTTGATTAGAAGTACTTGTTATCGCATAATCAATATATGATCTCCACCGCTTTACTTATTGACATAAACTATAATTGCTTTTTTTATGTAAGCAATCTGTAGGTTATCTACAGTCTTGAACCTACTGTATGAAGGACTTTAGCAGTCTGCTACCTCTAATGAAGTTTCTGTGCATCTCTCTCACCCAAGTTTTAGCACAGTCCATAACAGATTTAATTTGTGCTTTATTTGTTGCTCTACAGTAGACATCTATACCAGATAGCGCTGATGGAGTGCGTGTGCAATAAGGCATCTACTAATGTCTTAATGCAGTGGTTCTTTTTTCTGCATATGACCTCTTCATACAAAGCAACATCTACCTGTTACAACCCCTCTACACAGGGTGCACGTCTTTAAGTTGTGAGCAGTTCTATCAAGTTCTATCATTTTCCATTATTTGACTACTTTATTGATTGCTTTTTTTAATGGAAATTTGAATAAAGTCTGAAAAATAAACACAATTATAGTCTTCATTGACATAGTCCTATGTGACAATAACCGACCCAGGATGCAATTAACTTAAAACTGAATATTTTGTCCTGATATTAAACTCTAAAATGTTTTCCTCCATGGTTGGACATGAAAGGATAGTATATTGTCATAATGTCAAATTGTCAGACTGCTCTACCACTTATTTACAATTTGTTCAACAACAGAGATCACAGAGTCGTCAGCATATAAGAATATATTAGAAAAGCATGCTGATTAGTACTAACATGTTATAATTTAACAATGTTTATCTGCATTGTCTTACTAATAAATAAAATAATAAATAAATTCAATAAAAATGAGAAAAACAGGGATAGGTTTCCTTGGGTTACCCCACATGTAATTGACCTTAATTATTAAAACATTCACGCACCTTGAACTCTCTAGGAAAACAGACATTCAGAGATTACTATCAAATATTTTATTTTTAAGATATGTGATAAATTAGATTGCAGTAAAAAAAGAAATATTCAGAAGACTTTTGTTGCGAATATATTTCACTTTTATCACTGTGATCAGCATAGATGAAGGAAAGGCCATTCCCTTGTACTGAATGAAAGGAAAATGATTTTCAAAGCTGAAACATTCATGTACATTTGTCCTTGGTCATGAGGAACCATCTTTTAAAAATACTGTACAAGTTCATTCCACTGCTTGGCTGAAAGCCACTCTTCACACTGATTTCCAACACCAACAACCTATAGTCATCATTCAACTTGCTTCATATATTATACATGCTGTGCATATGTGTGAAACAGTATTTGACTCCATTTAACCCTTGCTCATCGTGTGTGTGCAAGTGTGGCAGTCAGTGTGTATGACGTGCTACAGAAATAAGACTCATTTATCAATTAGATCCATCCTCAAAATGCAAAGTGGTTGTTATCATAATTATGTGCATGAGTGTATCTTGTGTTGGCGTGGGTTTTCTATTTCATAAGTACTGTGTGTGTGTGTGTGTGTGTGTGTGTGTGTGTGTGTGTGTGTGTGTGTGTGTGTATGTTAGAGCCCTGACACACAAAGCCAACAGTTTGCCATTGCTTGGGCACTGTTAGGCCGTGTTTGGCTGACCGCACCTGTAGTTTCTGCAGCAGCGTTGGCTCTAGTCTGCTCTTATCAGCAGTTGTTCAGCCATGTCACCATGTTGAATCAGCAGCAGTCTGATTAACGAATCAGTGATTTCACCATTTTGGTTCTTTTCTGCATCTTTTCTTTGACTACAAGCAAGGCAAGGCAAGTTTATTTGTATAGCACATTTCAACAACAAGGCAATTCAAAGTGCTTGACATAAAACATAAAAGGCATCAAGACAGAATGTAAAAGCAACACAAGACAATATAAAAAAGATATTTAAATACAATTAAAAAGTGTTAAATTGGCAATTAAAATAATAACAAAAGTAAGGTAAAGCTAAAGTTACAGTGCACTGTAAGATATTAATCAAAAGCCTCAAGTTTGATTTAAAAAAAAAGCTATAGTACAGCTATAATCCCCATCGGGACATCTCTCTGCATATAGGGGATAGACAGACTATCTCCTCTTTCATCATCTTTGTAGTTTTAATAGCCATAACCAGATACATTCCTCTGGTAACACTCGTTGTCTTCTTGCTTAGTCACAGAATATTTTGTTTGTCTGCCCCCTGGCATTTCGGAGAATACTGCAACGAGCAACAGTTGAGCATAAACCCCACTGTGCATGCTCGTAGCTTGCGCGCTATCTGCCGCAGCCTGCACCACAGTGTCTTGTGCGAGTATAAACAAGGCTTCAGGGTCCTCAGTTGATGTGGTAAGAATGTAAGAATTTAGGTTTTCAGATTGAGAGTTTTGAGATCAAGGTCAAACACACTTGCACACACATATACACAGTGTGTGAGAAAGCCTAGCTGCCCTCTCTTTTAACACAGCAGGAGAATTCGATGTTCCTCTCCACTGTTCCTTTCCACACTGCCTTTCTCTCTCTATCTGTCTCTCTCTCTCATCACCCTGCATCACCACACACACACACTTTCTCCCTGTCAGGCAAGTAGTTGGTTGCCTGTGTGCACCGCAGCACAGCATGGGTGGAACCCTGCTGGCTTGGCCTCTGTTGATCAATCAACACCTACTAATGGAGGGAGAGATGAAAGAGGGGAGAGAAGGAGAGGAGGATAGAGGGAAGGAGAGGGAGAAGGATACAGAGATAGCTGGATGGGAAGGGAACCAGCTGATATGGGATTTAAAGGCTGATAGCAATATGTCATGCAGAGTTTCAAGAACTTATAAATTGAACATGTTCATGGCAGAAAGTTCCAGAAATAAAAATGGCTCAGAATTGCAGTTCTGTTAGAAAATCCTTTGAAACAACTCTGAGACCATTAATAACAGCTCTGCTCACTTATTGATGCATACAGTAAATCATAGCAAAATACCTCAGAGGAATTGGCAGCTCTTTCAAAGATGTAGTGTAGTAGACCATAGTGATTGGGAGGGGTGGCGAGTCTTCAGTGTGCTTCAAACAAACTAGTTTGTACAACATCATCCAACGTCATCCAACTATAAGTCAAATGTGTTCTGAATGACTGCGCTCAAAGACTGGAGCGAAAACCCTGCAAAGAAAAATGGGGATGTAACCTTGCTATATGTGTGACGAGGGAAAAGTAGTTTTTATAGACTGAGACAGACAGACAGACAGACAGACAGACAGACAGATAGATAGATAGATAGATAGATAGATAGATAGATAGATAGATAGAAAGACAGACAGATACCAAGATGGCAGCAGAGTTTTAATAATTCAGGTCACCACAGGAGGTCCCTCTTTGATGTCTCACTTTGAAGAATGAGTGCATCCCCCTCTTTTCCTCTGTTCATCTTCTCACCACTCATTCACATTAACCTCCTCACAAGTCAGCCACTCCACCCCTCTCCCTGCACCCTCTCACCTCACGTTGTCTCTCCTCTTTCATCCCCCTGTTCTTTTCAATATTATCGTAATATATTCCAGTATTTCTGTTTGTACCTCTCCTCTTTTCCATTTCTCTCTCGTGTGCTTTTATAACTTAACTCACATATATGCATTGTGTAGATACATGTGTAAATTAATCCATGCCAGTGTGTGTGTGTATCAGCAAAGACATGAGTTTGTTTCATAATCTCTTCAACTTGTCTAACTTTATCTTTCAAATTAGATCAAAGAAATTCCTCCGAGCTTACAACAAAACACACATATACGCACACACACACACTCCAGCCCCAATTACACAAGAGTATTTGCATCATCATGCATTATTAGTTAATTATTTAGTGTAGCAACATATACTAGTAGTACTAAATAAAAATGATCTGTGTTATGATTTATTCATGGATCATCAAAGCTGTATAAAGTAACCCTAACCCTAACAGTTCAAAGATGAACCTAAAGACAACACCTGGAAGAAGCTTACGGTCCAAATCCATATTAGCTGGCTTCAGAATGAAGTGTTGTACATCTGAAAGAAAAATAATAAATTCCATACTTTTCCAAGTTGTTAGGGTTGCTTTATATCTTTCAAGTATAAAGCAATATAAATATAATATTTTTCTTTCAAATCATTAGCCATTCAATGTATTCATATTCTGCTGCACAACTAGTTTTGGTTGTGGCAGTAGCGTGTTACATTGTTAGCTAGCTCCTTTATTTCTTTGGGTTGTGGTCTCTGTTGCCATGACTTTGAATGTAACTGCATCTGCTGATAAATGACCTTTAGAATGATCTTTAAAATAATGTCACTATGATCAAATCAGATGATTCTGTTGGCCCCCACAATAAACACTTGATGCACTGCTTGTATAAACACGCTAGTTACTCATCTGATGAATGGAGCTATAAAGACCACTGTAGTTCTTCCCTCAATCCACACTATAATGTTTATTCTCAGCAGAACCCTGGAATCTGTATGGTGGAAATACACCTACTAACAGTCTCTTTTTATTTATCCACATTTTATGAATATAATAAAAGACCAAATACAGATGACAGAAGAGGTTACAGACAAAAAGATATAAATATAATAGGAGATCATTGCATCACAAATCCTTGACAGATTCGGATTTACCGAAGATTCATTTCAACCTGATTTCAGCATACTGGGAAAGTTTATTTGTACAACAGAGCATAGATTAAATAGTTTACATATTGTGTATATAATATTACTACATTCATCTGATTGCTGATTTCCATCTAAGTACTTGTTTGTCAGCTAATTTCAATTAACAGTTTTTTTTAAAAATGTCTCAAAAATGAAACACACACACACACACACACACACACACACACACACACACACACACACTCACACACAGCAGCAGCAGCAGCAGCAGCATCCCTTTAATCTTACATGCTGTATGATCCTCTGGGACCCCTGTGGTGAAAGGTAGAGAGAGAAATTGTCATATGCTTCAACACAAACACACACAAATATGTGTGCATATACTATATATGAAACACACACACACACACACACACACACACACACACACAGTCTGTGAAGTGCTGAAGGGGGCTGGCTGGGGTAATTTGGTGCTACGGTGCCTAAACACACCAAAGGAGGCAAACACTTGCACACTTTCCTTCTCATCAGCAGCATTAAGCTGGCAAGTTCCCCATTTCAAGTTTTTGGTTTTATCTGACACTCTCCACCAGAGGCTTGGAGGATGAAGGTTGGGTGGTGGAGTAGTGGTGCTGTTTTAAAATTCATTTGTGCAGTGAAAAGGTAATATCTGGTGAAAAGAACAACATAGTGTCATAATGAGCACGATTGCTGATTTTTCTCCACCATTAATCTGATCAGATGACAATTTGACCTGTCATTTTTACCGATTTGTCATGTGAAAAGATAATCTTATTGTTGCTGATTTTTGGTAAATTGAGTCAAGTAAAACTTTTTAGTTAAAATATCATTAACTTGAACTCACTGAAACGCTTTAAGATCATAACACCATCACTTTCAAATGTGTAATATAGTCCAATCAACAAGCTAAGATAATATCACATCACAGTGACAGGGCCAGATCTGATTTTTAATAAAAAGGACAATATCCAAGTCATATTTGAGTGTATTATGGAATGACAGCTGTGGTAATAAAATCTCACTTCTAATGTACCCACCTTCTAGATTACAACACAGACATTAATTCAAAGTCCAATTAGTCTCACTATATTTTCTCTCCTCTGGCTCTCTGTGCTCTTTATGTCTTTTTCTCATCCTGCTGTCTCCTCTCCACTAGGTATCCTGTACAAAGGCAACGGCGAGAACATTTTCATTTCCCAGCAGCCCTCTGTCGTCAGCAGCATCATGGGTAAGGATAGATTCAAATATTATTTACTTGTTTGAGTTTGGTAGACTTGCACATTTGCATAATGGATAGTAATTTTATTTGTCTTGCTCCAATAATTCAAGTATGTGAGCTATAGAAATCTCACATGACCCAGAAGGAAATACTGTCTTGGGATATGTCTTAGATGCTACCTAGCAACTACAAAATTATGTGCATGATGGGGAACATTTTTGAACGACAGAGATAAAGTCTTGTCATTTTTTGGAAAGGCAGGTTGCCACCTTTAATGATTAAAAGAGACTAAGATACTTTTCAGTATTACTTCTTTACATGAAACACCAAGAACTTGCTAAGTAGTAACCACATTTTTAATGAATATGCATATCTCACCTTCAGCTTAATTTTTCTTTTTTTCAACTCATATATAATCTAGCTCCTTTATGTAGTTTCTTTATGCACTCATCAATAATGATATCTCAATCTGTATCCAGAGGCCATATATTGTTTCTAAAAACATGATTCACTTTATATTTTGATAGAATCTAAGACTTTTGGATAGAATTCAATAACAGCAGTTTTCTTTGTGTTTAGTTGAAATACATTATTTTCCCCTTTTTTTTTTTTTTTTACCAGTTTGACACTCCGTTATGCACTGCAGTGCTTGTCAGTGCTAACCCTACTGTTGAGCTGACACATGGTGTCACCAGCCACTTCCTTTTACCTGTCAGTTTTGAGCTTCACCATTTGGGCGTAATGCCTTTGGAGGTTCACACTATCTTGTCTTTGCGATGGTAGACAGTGAAGCTGTTCCACAGTCTTTGCTTGACTCTAAGAGGACATTGTTCAGTACCCTGGCATGTTAAAATGAATACAGAATTGGCTCCCAACTTGTTCAAACCAACTACTGAAGTCTGTAAAAATGGATTTGGACATCCTCTCCTAGGAAATGGACGTCGCCGTAGCATCTCCTGCCCCAGCTGTAATGGGCAGGCGGAGGGCAACAAGCTGCTGGCGCCCCTGGCTCTGGCCTGTGGAGCAGATGGCAGCATCTTCGTTGGAGACTTCAACTACATCAGGAGGATCTTCCCCTCTGGGAATGTTACCAGTGTCATGGAGCTGAGGTAAGAGGGGAGGGAGGGAAGATGGCTGCTGCTGCCGCATCAGGGATTTGAACATTATCCAGAGAATAGATATCCTTCTGTCAATGAGATAAAGGTCTCACTCAGAGAACTCATGATTCCTTTTAAAGTAAAGCCTCTCCAAAAGCATTCCATCCACGTTTCTCAGGTTCTCAGGTCGTGTCATTGCAAATGCGTAATTTTTAATGGATTTGAGTTAAACTAAATAAGACCTAAAACATTTGTGAGAATAAAAATCTGATTGACTTGAGTTTCCTTGGTTTTTAATTAAAATCTGCCTCAGCTTTTCTGGGCATCTTTCCTTCCTGCACTCAACTGTTCAACTTCACATCATTGGTCTTGGAGGACTTTGAAGCAGTGCTTGAAAACTCAAAGGAAGAGAGGGATGAATGCATGGCCAGATTGGACACTTTGCCACCACAGTAATAAACATTTGAGCACTTACTCTTGTGCCAGAGTGCTAAAAGATTAAAGAACACTCTGAATTTAGGAGGAAAAAACTGTTTAGTTTAGTGTTCTGAATTTAGAAACATGCCTTTGGCAAAATCTGGAGTGCTTATTTCTCAACAACTCATATTATAACAGCCATCTAAAATCTTTTCCCATTGATGTCTGTGAAGCATGTTTCAAATTTTGAATTTTGACTACAACTTCTGTTCTACAACTTCTGACTTTCTTTTTCCAGTAAATGTCCTTCTGTTGATTTTGTCATAACACCTATCAAGAACCAAACTCTCTACTAACTCTCCTCTCTCTCTTTTCCTTCCTTGGCTTGCACTGTATTAAAGAAACAAAGATTTCAGACATAGGTAAGAGTGACTAATCCTTTCGAACTTTTAACCATCTTTTCATCCCTCTGTCAACATATGCACCAGACTCCAGTCTATACACTTCTGCCGTCCTTCTATCTGTCTTTTCAATAAGAGTAGTTATTGTTGCTCATTCCTAGCAGCATTCAGACTTGAGTACACTGAAGTCCTTAGCACAAGGTCACAGTACATCAAGGAGACATTGAACTGTATCAGGCTGTTAGCAAGCTAATTTTGCACATATGATTTCTTCCTTCAGTCCATGAGTGTTTTAAAGCTGAACATATAAGAGAGAGGAGTGTCAAGTGTGCCAGACAGATAGATGACATGCAACCAGACAGACCATCTTCACATCCGTTAGTAAATTAGCTTAAAGGATATTCTGCTTAATTAAAACCAGGCTCTTATTTTTGTTGTTTTGGCAGCTGAAATGTTAGTAATAATCCCCCATTGCACAGGAAAAGACTCAACTGTGGGGTTGTTAACCTAAATGTGTGTGAAACTGGAATTACCCTTAAACTGTGATCAGCAGTAATGTTGCAGTCAGAGTAACAGGGTGGAATGGGGAGGTTTTGTCTCCCTCAGTCTAATTCTCTTTCCCTCTCTAATCTTGACAAGTGTTCACACGAAGTGGAGCCTATTCTTCTGTTGTCAGCTCAGATAAACGGCACAGTCATCACCTTAGCAGCAGCCCCCAGCAAGGAGACCTACCAAGGAGAGATGTGTGGGGAGGGGGTGGGGTGGAGATCATGTTGGGTGTGGTTACTGGTCTTTCTTCTGTCTCTGTTTTATATTTCAGTCTCTTTATCCCTCCCTCTCCCAGTCCCATCCTCATAGCCCTTTTTAAACGCATTCAAGGTGATTCATAATTGTGAAAGTGAACATGCTGTCAAAGGAAATATGATCATGCACAGCTTCAGGTAGCAAGCAGTTACTATTCAAACATTTATAGTTTCACATAAAAAAAATTCTGAATGTTTTTGCATAATCTAAATTGCAGAGTATGAGCAGTTTAAAATGTTGTGATAGCTTGCAGTGGTGGAAAGTAACTACACACATTAATTAAGTAATGTACTTCATTACAATTTTGAGGAACTTAATTTGACATCTTGCTGTAAGTACTCATGTACAGTTACTTAACCCTTGAGGGGTGGGGCGGAGCCAAACTCGGAGGAGCAACTGAGATTGTCACTAAAATGGGAATAGCTGATCCACCTTAAAGGTCAGTTCGACTTAAGTGAGCCCGGTCAGGTTGTCACTAACTTCGAAGCTACATAACATGTTGCTGTCTTTTCAACCACCGAAATGCTGAAATAGACGTTTTCATTATTTCAACTTTATCAGTATGCAGTGTAGGGTGCACAATAGCCAGCAGTAAATTTAGGGAGAGGTTTTAATGTTTGCCAGTAGTTACTGCCCAAAAAATTCATGATTTTGTGGAAGATTAAATTATTTCAGTGATAAATTAGCTTCTTAAAGGTCCAGTGTGTAATATGTGTGGTATTTAGCGGCCTCTAACGGTGAGGTTCTAGATTGAAGCACTCCGCCGCTCATCCCTCCCCTCCCTAAGACTTTGGAGAGATTCCAGAAGCTATGGTGGCCTTCAAGGACAAGAAGCTATTTGCCGAAGATGTCATCATCCACAACAACTTCGAACATTTCTAACAAGTCAAGCGATGAGGATTAAGTCTATAATACTATAGGTTATAGCTCACAAGTAAGATAGCAATTATGAGTGTTTTATTGTTTTGGTAATACAAGCTAACATTAGCAACATCATGCTAAACAAAATTTGTTGAACCACAAAATAAAAATATAAAAAACAACACTAAGAATAATGACATTTGTAATAAAAATATCTTTTATTTAACAGAAACATTTTTGGACACCCTTTTCAATCTGGACAATAAAAGGATAACATAAACATGCAGCTTTTACTGTTCAAACACAAACATATTGACAGTTTATTCTGTGTTATTCATAGTTGATTCTGATAAAGACAGAATAATCTATCAAATCATTAGTCTGTTTGAACACTAAAAGCAGTGTGATTAAACTTATCTGATCAGCTTCCAGCAGTCAAATTGCTGCACATATAATAGCTGACAAGGGTCAGACCAATACCACACCAAAGGTATTCAATTTACTGCTCTGGATGAAGATGCTCTCATGGCAGGAACAACACCCATGATTCACTGGCACTGCTGTTTCTCATCTGCTCCAGGAGCAGTGTGTATGGAAAACTGCTTCTGTGGAAGACATTACCGGTACACATAGAGTTAATTTACTATTTCATACATTTTAAACAGTTGTACATGTGAAAATAGTGCTATTTAACCAAAAGTAGGACTTAAAGGGTAAGTTAATATGCTACATAGGCAAACAAATGTGTATCACTTACCTAGACCTCTCCTGACTTGGTCTGCAATACTTCTGATATGGCGGGTGTGAATGTCACAGACATGGTGAATAATGCCAACCCATAGTGCCTGAGAAAAATAAAACAGCACAAATGAATGAACTTACTATTATAAATCATCTATCTATCTATCTATCTATCTATCTATCTATCTATCTATCTATCTAATGTGCTCACCAGAAACTGTTCAACCTTATTCCATGCAGATTTTCATCCCAACAACAGACTAGATCAGATTATTTAATTGATTAACACAATTTCAATCAGAGACAAGTAGCTATTCAGTGAAATCAACTTTTGTTGTCTTTGGTTGTAATGAAAACCAACGTACTCCCAGCCACCAATCGCACATGGTGAAATACCCCTGACCTGTTACACAGTCACTTTAGGATGAAGATAAAGGCAATACCATGCATCGATGCTACAGGACCTCCCCCATAGCTGGAGAAACAACAGCAACATCAAGAAAATAAGTGCTACATGACACAGTCACAAACCCTTGTAATACATTATGTTATGTCCTAAGATGCTGGGAGCCTTGGCTGGCCTGGATAAACACACCAAAATAAATAACAGAAAAATTCTACTTCTGACTGATAAATGTAAAATTAAAACTCTGGTTTCAATTACATGTTTTTCAACATTGAAACGGGGAAAACGTTATTTGTGTTGGACTATAAGCTAACTTTGCCCTCCAATGTGTACATGTGCTCCTAAATGACAAATTAGGAGCAAACAATAAAATCATGGAGCACTGTGAAAAATATAAATATAAATTCACAGGATGTATTAACTCAGTGATGAGCAGACTTGTCCTCAGTTTATCTTTCACACTAACTCATTACTCTGACTTACTGTCTTTAGCACATAGCCAGCGCTAAATATCTTAGTTATCAGTCAATGTGTTGTCTTACTGCCACAGAAAATGAATAAATCGCCACAAACTGAGGCTAAAGTGTGCTAATATTTAACGTTACGTGGCGGCGTTTCGGCGTCAGTCTGCAAACATTTCTCTCATCAGGGATTTCCATCTGGGTTTATCCTCGTTTTATGCCGTTGCTTTTCCCGATTTCGTTTCGCTTCTTTGTGTTTTCGTTTCTTTAATGACGACAATTCACACTCCTGTGATTTTCTAAATAAGTATGATCCTCCATTTATCAGATTTTGATTTCAAAAACTTCTCACAATACAAAATGTTTGGTCCGTTCTTCTTCTTCTTCGTTTTAAAACCGGTGCATTTCCAGTAATCGCCCACTGAATCTAAAACGCGTAAGGCCCTCACTGGAGCCAGTGTTAGGTTTGTCCGTTCTGCGCTACTGTAGAAACATGGTGATGCAACACGGCGGCCACCGTGGAGGGGGACCCGCTCCCATGTAGATATGAAGGGCTTATTTCTAAGGTAACGAAAACACAACAATTATTATTTTCAGCTGATAAGACACTAATTAAGATATACTTATAAATAATCTATTCAGTTTTTACCAAGTCTGTTCTTTTAGATGTTACTAAATACTTCACACTGGACCTTTAATAGCACTACCTATGAAAGCTGCATTAATTGATTTTTCTTTTTGATTTTTTGGTCACTTAGGGGCAGCAGAACACCCTGTAAACACAACATCTGACAAATCATCACCTGTTAGCAAACAGTTTGTGTTTGCATAGTTATTTACACCTCCAGCAGACCCAGAGCAACATTAGCAATCATTTGGAGTTGCTATTCTGTCGAATATTCACTCTCTTTACCTCTATTTTGGTCTAAACCAGCTCCAGAGAAAAATATCTGGCTCTTTAGCTGCTTTTTCTTATGATCTAGTTGCCAATTTTGTCCATCTGTCATTCAGTGCTGAGCATGGTTCTTTCAGACCTTTACCACTTAAAACAGCTGCATGCTTTGGCCGGAAACAAGGTTGATGAGAGTGGAGTTGCAGGCCATAAAAAAACAAAATAATAAGCTGAAAGAGGTTAAAACACTCAGTAGAGCTCTGTAGAACTGCAAAATTACTTGTAATGTTTAAATTGTGGTATTTCTACTTTTTCTTAAAGCTATATATGTAACCATTCTGCATTAAAATGTCTAAAAACAACTAGGCCTATGTTATATATTTTGTTGAGTTGTGTACATACATTATCCCAAATGTTTCCAACAATTTTCAAACCCAGAGAAATCCATAATTTAATCAAACAGTCCGTTTCATTTGGTCACCTGTCAGTGGCGTCATACCCCCTCTACCAAAGAATATACGCACACAAGATGCATACATTGATGTTGTGGTTGTCCGCCACAGTGGCATCTAACAAAGAGTGTACGCATACAAGATAATACGTCACTGTTCTGGTTGCCTGCCAGAAACTGTCATAAATGGACTTTTATTCAACTGTAAGCCACATTTTTATGATAATCTTTTTAGATCTTGGTCGTTTTTAACAGTATCTTTTAACCAGATGAAGGATTTTGGTCATCGGATATCTGGATCTTAAGTTACCAGAGAAACAAGCTGAGCAAACGTTAGCAGCATCTTGACTAGCAGCCCCTCCTGTCCTCTTTCTTCCAACAGTGTCAGAGAAACACCAATTTTTTAAGTAAAACTGCTTTTATGTAGTGTTTTTACGGTTTTAATCCCTGTGTACGTTTGTTTTGGAGAGGAGGAGACCTCTGTGGATAATTCAGCTCCCAGTAACATGTTGAATGTCTGTGTCTTAAGTTATCAGAAAAACAAGCTGAGCAAACATTAGCAGCAGCTTGGTTCAATGATGAACACTGAAGTAATCCTATCCAGGAGAAGCTGGTTGTTTAACAATGAAGACAACAACTCCCATGATCCCATGCTACTTCACAACATCATCACACTCCGTCTTTTGTTGTTGTTTTGATTGAAAGACCACCAGTGGCAGAAATTACATATTTTGCCTTTAAGTAAAGGATCTGAATACCACTACCAATATCTAAATTATGAAGTTAAATGAAGTTGACTTGAGTTATTTGGATAAATTCTTAAAGTTTAATTTGGTTTACTGGGGTCGTATGCTTTTTATATATCGACGATGCATCCACCATCAAAATGACAGTTCCTGCATCCTCTATTCCCACTGTGTGATTTGGGCAAATACATTAAGATTTGCTGGTCTGTCTCCTTGCCTCCTTTTCTCTTTCCTTCCTTCTGAAAATTAAGCTTAACTCAGTTATTTCCTCTTCTATATCTCCTCTTGCACAGACAGGGAAGCTCCATACCTGGAGCTCCTTTGCCACTGGCAAGACACAATGATTGGATTCCATTTTTTTGACTCATCCAAATGTAGTTTTCAATTAAATTTCACTTTTTAATTAAAAGACAATTTCCTCTTGGGAGGACTAGTCGTCTTACAGAGTTTTTTTTACCACCTTCAGCCCATCCTTCATGTTTACTTATTCACACCATCTTGATTCTGTATTCTGTTTCATTTGCTGTTATCATTGTTTCATTTTATCCTCTCTTGCTCGAGTTCTTTCCTCCTCTCTCAGCCTTTTGTCATTCACTGTGTCCTTCATTTTTTTCTCTCATTTTACAGCCATAATTCCCCTCCGTCTTTCCCTCCTTTTTTCCTTATTCCTCATTTATTTCTGTCCTTTTTCTTCATTCTTTTTTCAGTCATTCGTCCCCCCAGTCGTCCTCTTGTCCTGTGCTCTGCGTCCTTCCCTCATTCCTGTCTTACTTCTCCTTTTTTCTTCCCCATCTTTTGTTTATCACTCCCACCATCCACTGTCCTAGCATCTATTTCCTGTTCAGTCACATCTTTTAATGTGCCCTGGCATGTTAAGATGATCAAGTGGCATCCACATGTCAAGTGCATCCTCAGGCTGTGTGTTTGTGCATTCTACTAAACACACACACACACACACTTACACAAACACACTGAGGCGTGTCTAAAATAGGCTTTGTCATCTAATCCGTCTTCACAAGTTGCTTTCTTGGCACTGGGACCATAAAACTGAACAAATGAACCTTATTAAATGTTTAAATTCTGAAAATGAAAATGGAAAAAAAGTAGAGGCCGTATCATCAGGATGTCATTGTGTTTAATTAACAGAATAGGTCTTGCAGACAGGTGGAAATGAAGCTTATGATATTGTAACCCTAGTTCTATAAGCACAGGCGGAGCCCTCTCCTGGACTCTATGGGTAATACTCTCCTCCAAGCATACGCACTCAATTGCCCATTGAGATTTGCATGTACACAGTGAGCCCCTGTGAGCCCCTGTGAGTTGCCCCTGTGAGTCGCCCCTGTGAGCATGGACCTTGTCAAGGTGCCAGTCATGTCCAAGTAATGGAAGCTTATGAACGGCCCTGTCCTGGCCCTGTAGACCAAGACACTGCCGTGCATATGTCCTCAACGCTCACCCCACAGAAAAAGGCAGTAGAGGCTGCTACACCATGTATGGAATGCACTCAGACCACGGTGGAGGGGTGCTTACCCACCTGCCCGTAGGCTTGACAGATGAACTCACAAAGCCAACTAGCTAGGTGCTTCTTGGATAGAGCTTTACCAGCCACTCCCTCTCAATAGCACATGAACAGCTGTTCAGTACACTGAATGGGGGCTATACATTCAAGGTAACATGCCAATGCACGCACTGGGCACAATAGATGCCTCCCTGACATCCCCATGGGGTGTAGGACAAAATGCCTCGACCTAAGTGAACTCCTTATGTTCTTGGGAACAAAGGAGGGGTTCGGTGTGAAAGTAGTCAGACGCTGTGGTCACCACGAAGCAGCAGACAGCTGGGGTGAACCGACAGGGGACACAGCTCACTCACTCTCTTAGCTGAGGTCAGCGTAAGCAGCAAAGCTGTCTTGAATGACAACGCCTTCAGAGAGGCTCATAGGAATCACTCACAAGGGCCTCAAGCACCAAGAGTAGTGCCCACTGGGGGGCAGAGACACGCATCACTGCATGTTGTCTCCTAACCCCCTGTAAGAAACATTTCACAAGGGGGTGGGTGAAGACAGGTCTGTCACCAAAGCCCCCATGACAGGAGGTTTGCTGCTGCAAACACTTGGCATGAGACAGCTCCTTCCCCACCAGATACTGTAGAATGGAGAGAACCTCTCCCACTGCACATGACCTGCCTGCTGCAGGGCCGTCCATCTGGTTTCCAAGAGAATGGCCCGCAGACTGACTAAGATGAACAAAACTTTCAGATACTCCGCCTGTTGGCGTGGATGGGGGGTGCTCTTCTTCCAGTTGATGGCGAAGCCTAACCGGGTTAGGTGCAGCACCAACTTGGCTTTGTGGAAAATGGCCCATTCTCTGGACTTGGCCATGACAATTAAGTCATCTAAGTAAAAGAACACCCTCATCATCTCGTGAAGGGTAGCGGCGAAAACAGCGGGAGACAGTGCTGACACTAAGCAGACATGAATTGCGCGTCCTGATTGGCCAGCCACATACATGCAAATTTCAGTGGGCAATTGCGTGTGATTGGAGTATTACCCATATAGTCCAGTGGAGGGCGGAGCCTGTGTGAGATAGAACAGACTGCCTTGATACCATATTCTGGCGAGTCAAATGACTCACTGAGTTTAATTAATTTTTCCTTACAGTGCTGTGCTACTGTATTTGTTTCGAATGTTTTGGAGTCTTTCTGAAACCATGGATTTGATCTTCGGTGCTGCCTATCCTGAATCTTTGAAGTTTCAGTTGTATCTGGTTAAATAAATGTTAAATGAAATCAAAAAGGCATGCTGGGCTTCACAAGTACAGAAAAACACAAACTATCTTCCTCTCTCACACACACAGTTTGTCTATTTTTAGCCGTCTTAACTAACAGCCTGTGATCATCTGCAGATTATCACCAACCACTTATTGCCAGAGGCGAGTACATATGTATCCATGCCTGTGTGCTTGTGTGTGTGTGTGATGGATTTTACATGACAGTGTGGCAGGCATCATTAAGAGTGTGTTACAGACAAGTGATGGCCCATCACACCTATGTAGCTCTGTTCAGACTTACAGACAGACAGACCTCCTGTTAATACACACATGTACACAGAAATAGTAACACACACTCTCTGTGTCTGCCTCTTATTCCCTCTCTGTCTCACACACATACAGTACACACACCAACACCAACCACCTGGTACACCACTGGCAGTAAATTAACACCAGTTTCTTGGCTTTCACTTCATCAACCTTCCTTTTATTCATTATCATCAGCTCTAGAACGTCTCCTTCATTTCCCCATTATAATGATGCAGAAACCAAAGTGTAATTCTGCCCCATTGATGGTGATTTTCATGTGAGCGTATAACCCATTGGCATTTATTTGTTTTTGACTATTGGTCTGATGCTTCACACTAACACTAATACACAATGCAGTGGTAGAAGGATCTTAACATACTAGGACTGCTTCCAGGTAGGGTGTGGGGTAGCTTGTGGGGAGGATAGAGATGTAGGTAATGAATTAAGAGGAGACATATATTGTTTGGTTACCAGTGTTATATAAGCTGTGATTTGAATCCCCATAAACGGGATGTACTTATTATAAAATGCTAATGAAGATATATTCACAGAACATGCTAGGACAAAGCACAAAAGGCATCTTGTCTCTTGAAATGTGTCATGTTTCCAGTCACACTTTGGATTATGTGAGAACTGGCATGTGAACTGGAGGCAACAATCTGCCAAGGACACATGGATGATGTCAGTTTCTGTTCTCAGTACTAGCTGTATTCCTTTTAATGTTAACGTTTTTTTTTTTTTTTTTTATTGATGTCAATGATACTGACATCATAGCCTCCTGAACCAGTTCTTTCTTGTTTCTTGTTTGTCCATAGCAACAACCCTGCTCACCGTTATTATCTAGCCACTGATCCAGTAACAGGGCAGCTGTATGTGTCAGACACCAACTCGCGCCGAATCTACCGACCCAAGATGCTCAGTGGTGCCCGTGATCTCATCAGTAAGCCTCTATTTCATTTTAGAAATTGGAAATGATTTAAATGCTGTTTGCAGTTAAAAGTGCAATGAATGCACAATGTGTGTGTGTGTGTGTGTGTGTCTAGGTAACGGAGAGGTAGTGGCCGGCACAGGTGAACAGTGTCCTCCATTTGATGAAGCGCGATGTGGAGATGGAAGAAAAGCTACAGAAGCACAGTTGCTTGGACCTAAAGGTGCGTACACACACGCACACACACACACACACACACACACACACGCTTAGGCTAGTTATTATTATTTAGGCCTGTCTCATAACCTCATTCACTACGTTTACAAGCACAAAATATATTCACAGCATGAGGATATTGATACGACTGATAATATAAATTTATAGTTACAGGCACATCCATTACCTAGGTTGTCCCATGATGTTTACTACACTGATTAATGTTTTTGGTGCATCACACTGAGTTGTCACTATCAGTGCATGGCTGAATGTCAGGATAATAACGAGTCCCCTCCGTCCCCATCATGGAGAAGGTGCGCCCTGTTTTTCAAGCCTTTCCTGAACAGCTCTCCACTCTCCTCTCATTCCTCTCCTCTGTTTGCCTTCTTGTTCCAGCATATGTTATTTTGCCTGTGCAGGAGTGCATTACTCAACCAGCCCATCATACATCACTGTTCCAGCTTTGCAAACTGTTGGCTAGTTGGTTTGTTTACATCGCACAGAGCTGCCCGTAAACAGGCAAGAGTCCGTGTGCAAACAGTTGTGAAAACCCTAATTGATACAGATTAAGACGCATATTCCAAATGAGCTGTAGTCCAAAGAATGCTCCTAAAACCTGAAAAATATCGGCATATCCCACATGCCTTGATTGGAAAATGCTGTATTCGGAATAAGGCTTAATTTGGAATATCCAAACAAAATATGCTGTTTACATGACCTGTATCAAATTTGGAATATTGTCATATTCAGAATAATAGTGGAATATTAGTGTGCATGTAAACATAGTCAGTGAGGAGTATTCTTAAAACACAATTTTCACACAGGGGCACAAAGTTTGACCTGTGCACACACACCCAATTTAAATTGGCCTGTATTTATCATGGACCGTCCAGGACTTGTAAGTTGTAACTTGTAACTTGTGAGTTGTAACTTGTCTTAACTGGCCAGAAATTCTCAGAGTGACACATTTGTTCCTACATTTATAAACTGGACTAAGCGCATTTAATCAGCTTTCTTATCCTTAATTCCTCCAGGATTCAGCAGCAACAACAGAGCTGAAATGTTAGAAGTCCTCAGCACTGAGCAAAAGATAGAAGCATGTGCACAGTCTGGGAGGTGGGGGGTGTACAGGATGTAGGAGCTAACTGAAAGCTATCTGAAAGATATTCATCGGCTGTGGTGTAATTGCTCCATCCACACATCCATTCACAAAGATTCTTGCATTTTCTGCTTAATTGGCAACAAGGGAACACAGCTACCACAGTGATGATTTGGGTCCCTCACAACTGAGACTGAGTTTACTGCACCTCAAAACTCCACACAGTCTGATAATGCCCCTGACCATAAACCTGGTTAAATAAAGAATTATTACAAATTGGTGGCTCCCTTGTATATGCCAGTGTCACTAATAGTTAGCACAACATAATTGCTCCAAGTTATACATGAGGACATAACAGTATCAAAATACAATGTATAATTGTAAGTATTGCATTGTTCAGTCAAGTCATACTACAGTCAAGTCAAGGCTCGCTCATGCTTAAGGTATAGGCCTACTGGCTTCTTAAAAATAAAGACATATGTTAGGGGTACTGGCTAAACAGCACAGCATCCAGCACGGCAAATGTCATTAACCTTTTCATGAAGTTGTTTGTCATAGAACAACAAGTGGTGTGACTTATAGTATCAATCAAAAGTCTGGACACACCTTCCCATTGTGTCCAAACTTTTGACTGGTACTGTATATCTTACTCTGAATATGACTTGGACTATTTTTTAGTCAAACATTTAGTGTGATTCCTGTAGTTTATTCTGAGATGCTTGTTAAATACAGACCTTGGACTCCTTCACTCTTCCATATTCCCTCTAAAAGCAGTTTGCAAGTGTACAAACAGCAGACTAGCCTTTCTGCTAAATTGGTTTTGGTTGTGATTTGTGTATAGTGCCATTCTGGGAAGTGTTTTAGACTGACATCTTTTCAAATGTGGCAATGATCAGGAAATTATATATATTGTTTAATCTCTTGTTATTTGTTTGTGTTGTTATAAGTTTTATGTGATATATCTGTCATTTACAAGCATATTTCATATAAATTTGTAATTCCCAGAATATAATCCTACTTGATGAAGATTTGCTTTGCTGCACTGCATTAAGTGTATTTCTCACAAAGACCAATCTGAAGTAAAGTGTCTCTATGTACTAAATTTTCACTGCCAAGAGATAAGTAGAACCCATTTCATTTTATGTACCTCCCCACTTGTGCTCGCATGATTTGCTCACATTTTGCCTGAGTTTATTGTAAATTCTTCACACAGAATTCTTAACAGAATTTTGCACACTGTTTGCATCTTTGCATTTTTCAGAGCTGTTTATATCACAAATAGTCTTAAGAGTATTTGTTGCAACTGTTTTATGTTCAGTTTTTTCAAATTTGGCGAAATTTGTAGATGAGGCTCTCGTGTATTTCAGGGAATTTTTTTGTGGTTAGACACATGAAGCACAACTGTGTGGATAGTTGGAAAGACGTTTGGCTTTGCAAAACATCTGTGGGCATGGAGGTCCAGTCATGTCATAAACAATCAACAGTCTTTTCTTGCCCTTTATAAGCAGTGCCCTCTCTGCCACAGCACTATGACAATGTGGTGAAGCAGCCAACAAGCGGTGTCCCTAAAAAGAAACTGGTGCAGAATCCCCACAAGCCAACACGCAGCACCTTAAATTAAATAAGCTCGGGAGGAAATGACACATTTGGTTACCATGGTGCTCCGAATCTCTAGGACAACTGTTGTCCTCTGAAGGAAACAGTCAGAAACAGTAACTGACAGTGAACTGGTGGGACCCTTAAGCTACGGAAGGACTGAGTCCCTGACGTCTGCGGAGGTTTTGCATGGAATGACAGTTTTTTCACTTCGCAGCCACATGTATCCTCTTAGAATTATTGATGATATTAGTAGATATGGGTATACCGTGTCATATGCCATGTCAAACATCCAAATATATTTTGAAACATTTTCAGTTTAATTTGCACAGCTGCTGTTCTGCTCATCTATATGGTACTTTCCATACATATAACAATCCTAGTTGCTTTTCTTTAAATACACTCAGGGTCTCTTTCCTATGTTCTTATTGAATGTTTTTTTGTTTTTTAACTGTGTCCTTATTTCATTATCTGCTGCTGCATAATCCTGACTCCTTTGTCTTTACATGCTGCAGCTGATGTATTTATAATCTGCATATGTTTCTACTCTACACAGGGATTGCGGTTGACAAAAATGGTTTGATCTACTTTGTGGACGGGACTATGATCAGGAAAGTGGATCGCAATGGAATCATCTCCACAGTGTTGGGTAGTAATGACTTGACCTCTGCACGACCTCTGACATGTGATACCAGCATGCACATAAGACAGGTAAAATGCACCTGAATGTATTCCATCCATCCACCCTGATAACCTGTCTGTAATGTTTGATTACGCTGTAACAATGTCACACTATTGCACTGGAACTAAATGTTCTTTGCGAATGTAAAAGATGCTATTGCCAAATTGCATACACACACATGTATGTGATTCATTGGAGAAAAGGTTGCAAAATGGGCAAAGCAGTGATTTAATTCAGTTGATAGGTGGCTCTAGGTGCTCTGATGTGCCATTAGAGGAAAAAGAGCCCTTTAAATCTCAACAACTATAGATTTATATCTGGTGACATTTGCTGACTTTTCCCCAATTATATATCAGAAACTTATCAGAGAGAGGCGAAGAGAGAAAGAGGGAGTGAGATAGATGTACTTTCTTTTGTTTTTACACCTTGTTTTTAGAGTGAGAAAGAACAATCTTCCATAACATGATGTGGATCTCAGAATGAAAAGAATATTACACTACAGACACATACACACACACACGCATTAAGTCCTGTTTCATCTGCTTTCCTGAAGGTCTAACACTTGACACTTGCCCTGTGTGTGTGTGTGTGTGTGTGTGTGTGCGTGTGTGTGTGTGTGCGTGTGTGTGTGTGTGTGTGTGTGTGTGTGTGTGTGTGTGTGTGTGGGCAGAGCAGGGTAGTTAGAGAATTTCTTGCAGAGTTGAAGTTTACTGAACTTTGACTGTATGTCCTTCTCTGCAGTATTAAGCTCAGTTTGACTTCTAGCAGTTATCTGGTTGACCTGCAGAGTTCACTTTTGGAAATAAATGAACTGGCAGCCCACACATCCTCAGGTTTCACAGCTCTTTTTGTAGCTTCATGGTGTTCTATTTTCAAGCATACAGTCACCATAATATGCATTTGAATGCACTTTACAATTACTCCTCGTAGATCTATTTAATGCATCATCATATCAGGGTTTAAACCATGTGAAGATTTAGTAGACCAGTAGATGCTGTGTCTGAAACAGCCCATATTATAGGTGCAGTAGGTCCTGTATATACTATATATAGTACAGTACCAGTCAAAAGTTTGGGCACAGTTTGTCATTCAAAGTGAGGGGAAGGTGTGACAAAACTTTTGACTGGTATTATAGTTAATCTAAGAAATGTAAGGAACGATTACATTTAGATTTGACCAGTTAGCTTTGAAATGATCAAACTTAATGATTAGACCATTTTGTCTGTGCAGTTTCAGGTATATAAACATGATTACTGGACTTGGTCATGACCAAGAATCACTGAAATTCCTCCTCTCTGCTGTAAAGTGGGTTTGTAGCATTTTGCTACTGTTATGTAAAACTTTTAATGATTTTCATGTGGTTATTTAAATTAGGAAAGTATTACATGTTTCTGAATTTGTTGGTAAATTCCATTTCTCGACTGTAAAGTGTGGGTTTTTTATACTTTGTTATTAATGTTTTGCAAATGTCCTCTCAGTCCACTGTAATTTGAACAGAACACTCACATGTTTTTAGGTGAGTTGAATTGGCCATCAGCAACTTTCTCTGAAGTGGTTTCTCTCCCTGTATGTTTCCAGTCTATCTCTGCCAGTCTTTACTAAGGCAGCAGACCTCTGTTCTCACTTTGCCTCGCCATGGGCTGTGCTCTTCAACTCTGACATAATTAAAAATGTTTGTCTTTATATAGATAATCTTTAAAACTTTTGTGGTTATCAAACAGTGCCATTAAGCCTTTGGCACTGATCCATTCAATGCATGGGTCAGTCAGACAAAAAAAAAGTTTGAATTACACTGTACATCAGTACAGTAGTAGAATTAATACTATCACTAGTATAACTATATACAATATAGTTTTATGAAACTGTGTGAAACTTATTCTCCTCCCTCCCCTCTGTCATCTCTACATCCAGGTTCGTTTGGAATGGCCCACAGATCTAGCTATCAATCCCATGGATAACTCCATCTATGTCCTGGACAACAATGTAGTACTGCAGATCACTGAGAATAGACAGGTATTGTCTACAGTAAACCCACACTGACAGTACTGCTACTAGTTTTGGATTTTCACATTATTCATTTTTCAGTAAATTTCCTTTTTGGGGTAAAATACAAAAATCCAAACAATTAATAATAGGATGTGTCGCAGAACACTGAGGTGTGTGTGTGTATGTGTTCGTGTGTGTTCAGGTTCGTATTGTGGCAGGTCGTCCCATGCACTGCCAAGTACCTGGTATAGAATACACTATGGGCAAGAGAGCAGTCCAGACCATGCTAGAGGGAGCTACAGCCATTGCCTTGTCCTACAGTGGCGTCCTCTACATCGCAGAGACAGATGAAAAGAAAATCCACCGCATTCGACAGGTGAGCTTCAGCTTGGAATGTCCTTCCACATCAGGTAGTGAAGTGAAAATCAGGATACTAGATGACAAGACTGTACATCAGATATCAGTCTGTCTGTTGATTTTATTTTATTCATGTCTTTGAGAATGTTCTTTTGCAAAGTGTTGACTTTCTGGTAGCAGATGACATATAACAAAGGCCTGATTTGAACCCCAGATGCAGGCACATCAGCCAATTAAATAATTTCAGTGTGCCATTATTTTTCAATTCTGTCTCCCTAGTGTTTAAATGTGTGTTTCTGGCCATCATTCCACTAGGTGTCAACTGATGGAGAAATTACCCATCTTGCTGGAGCACTATCTGACTGTGACTGCAAGGTACTATATCACAGCTACTTCACATACTGTATGTCATTTCACACAGAAAAGTGTCATGTTCAGTCCTCAGTGTCCTTGTTTCATATCATTATTTCATGTCCTAATCTTAATTCCTTCATTGTAGAATAGCTTGTTTTCCCATCAACACACCAAAGCCACTTCAGTTCATAACAAATGTGTAAAGAATTACATAGATTACATTACATGTAGATACAATACAATACAATGCAGAATTATATAATGGTACAGTTACAGCAGGTACTATCTGCCCATTGAATGTATTAATAATGAAGTTGAATAAAAGATATCAAATTCATGAGAATTTGTGGTCCTGTTGAATTTTTGGTGGTGCCCACCTGTCTCTATAACACATACCAAGTTGAATTATTCTCTCTCACCTCCTTTCTCTTTGTTTTCTACTTCTGCCTATCCCTGCATCCTTCGGTCCTGCAGAACGATGCAAACTGTGACTGCTACCAAACAGGAGACGGCTATGCTAAAGACGCCAGGCTTAATTGTCCCTCTTCTTTGGTGGTGTCTCCGGATGGGACACTCTACGTGGCTGATCTGGGAAACATCCGCATTCGAGCCATACGACGCAACCAACCACCCACTGGTATGTATATACAGTTCTCTGTATTCGTTGAGCCAAAATATTTGAATTTAAAAAAATCTTCTTAAAAGTTCTGAATAGAAATTTAAATCCCACCTTAAATTGCTTGTAAGTCACCCTCCCTCTCGCAGTTGTCACATTATGGTAGACTTTATATAATGTCATGAGGTGTCTACATTCAAATGCATGCCAAGGAATGTGCACCATATGGACTTACACCTGGGACAGAAAGTGTGCTGTACACCAACCACGATCACCATCCAATGTATCATTCATTGGAATTCCATATTGTCATTTTATAATGTGTGGGTCTGTGTAGAAGTGTACTGAGAAATGGATTTGTTAGTTTCTGTATGTGCATATGGATGCTAAATCAAGGTTCAGTGCTTAAATACAGAAAGTTAATATCCCTCTGTCTGTCTGTCTTTCTGTCTGTCCTCAGGCTCTCTGGCTTCAGGTCCTAGCTCCTATGAAGTGGCTTCTCCAGCCTCTCAGGAGCTCTATGTGTTTGATACAAATGGGACTCACCAATTCACCATGTCCCTGGTCACTGGAGACTATAAATACAACTTCAGCTACAGGTTGGTGTGTGTGGAAATGAACAGATATTCTCTCCCATTGTTTATGTGTTTACTCACTCACTGTTTTTTTTTTTCAATTCTCTAACTCTCAGCAATGAGGAAGATGTAACTGCAGTGACTGACAGCAGCGGGAACACACTTCGTATCCGTAGAGATACCAACAGGATGCCTGTACGTGTGGTCGCCCCAGACAATCAGGTGAGTTAGGCTAGACTTTTCCCAGGTTCCATGTAACGCAACAGAAACATTTAACATTATCCAGAAAAGGCTGTAAAAAAAAAAAAAAACTTTTTTAGAAATTTTGTCTCTTCAGCACTGACTCAGATTTGTACAGTAAAGTTGTGGCTGTATTGACAGAATCTGAACATGTAACCGTTTTTTTTTGTCATGTATAGGTCATCTGGCTGACCATCGGGACTAATGGCGGTCTGAAGACTCTAACAGCTCAGGGTCAGGAGCTGGTCTTGTTTAGTTACCATGGCAACAGTGGTTTACTAGCTACCAAGAGCATCCAAATAGGCTGGACTACTTTCTATGAGTGAGCAGTGTTGCTTTGTTTATATTTGAGTGTATGTCTGTACTGTGAATGAGCTGATGGATGGATGGAATTTAAATTTCAAGAACCGTCTACAAGTCTAATAACCAAATTAATGAGAATTAATCCTTCAGAAAATAACAATTCTGACAGAAGTAGATGTCTAGACATATTCTTTTGTAGGACCAGCATACCCTGAACCATTTTCTGACAGGAGACATAAACACAGGAGACAATTTAAATATTATTTCTAATTTAAATTAGTTCAAAACTCTGCTTCCTGCTGGATAGATTCAGTTCATTTAAATTACAACTCCACTAAAAACAGCTTCAGCACACTCAGCTGTAAGAAACTGGCTGCGGCCACATGTGTGTGGGTATCCATAAAGCATATTACAGTAATGGTAACCAATGTCCCTGTACTCTTCTCTCTCTCTTCATCGTCACTGTCCTGGTAGCTATGACAGTGAGGGTCGTCTGACTAATGTGACCTTCCCCACCGGCGTGGTGACCAATCTCCATGGCGACATGTCATCAGGGGCTGTTGCTGTAGACATTGAGACATCAGGAAGGGATGAGGATGTTTCCATAACAACCAACCTGTCATCGATAGACTCCTTCTACACTCTGGTGCAGGGTAAGGTGCTTACACAATTATGTGTGTGTGTGTGCATGCAAGAGAGTGATGGAGAAAGTTTGCAAGAGAGTGTGTGTTGTGACACCATTTATTTTGTGATTAATTTGTAATGAGAATCATACTCAATGATATTGTCCCTGTAGAAACAAAGTGTGAGTATTCAACATTTTTTCAGAAATAGAAAGCGCTTCTTGCCTGGTTTACATTTAGAGCACTGAGGGTAGGCTGTGATTCAGATAGAAATTAGTCACTGTGGAAAAGAAGAAATGAAAGAAGATGCAAGGTTTTTGCCTTACAGCTGCTGTAGTAGTTGGTAGAAAGTAGTAGTTGATGCAGTGCTGAGGTTAGTAAAGAGACACAGTACATATTTCATGGAACTTTAAAGTTCTGGGTCATCATTGATATGTGTCTGGCGTGGTCTTAGGGTCAAGAGACAGTGGCTGAAAAAGTTAGAACAATCTCCTTTACAAAGCACTCTGACAGGAAACCTTCCCTTAACACCATTATAGACATGACTTCACCCTAGAAATCCAGCTTTGTAGTCCTTCAGTGCCTCCACCAGTCCTGCTTTTTTTGAGCAATAGCCAAATAATGACATTTTATATTCAGTTTGCCTTCCACATTATTTAATAGGAAGGAAGTTTACCAAGAACGGTTTTAAAAATGAAAAGGTGTACATGAATATTCTTTCATAGTGAGGTCCATCCAGTTAACACATACAAATTACAGTGATGAGTTTGTGAACCAACGTTCAAAATAAAATGCATAGATGACAATGCAAAACTGATAAATGTATAAAGTGCATAACGTTCATTATTTCTGCAAAGGGAAAGCATTTCTGAAAACGCAAGTCACTGTAGCCTCTGGCTCTGGTGAATGTACCACAGGACCACTGTAGTACTGTACTGACCATGGTTAATATACATGCCTTTGTTCTAATCCATACCAAAAAGGCACATTTAGCAACATTTTCTTTTTAAACAGGGTATTTTTTTTTA
This sequence comes from Thunnus thynnus, assembly GCF_963924715.1. Classification (NCBI taxonomy): domain Eukaryota; kingdom Metazoa; phylum Chordata; class Actinopteri; order Scombriformes; family Scombridae; genus Thunnus; species Thunnus thynnus. Next base: position 17,048,853 of record NC_089519.1, read on the forward strand.
ATTTTCTGTTTCCAAGCCAAAGTGCTCATGAGTCCTTGTTGATAATGTACAGATGTAATCATGTTAATATGTGCCGCATTTAATGCTGCATTTGCACACAATATCATGAAACCCTTTCCAGTCTTATGACATCTAATAAAATATCCCTACAATAAATGTTAAATTTCTGAAGTTTGTAAGGTTTGTACTCTGTTGAGATTGTGGACAAAGTTTGTGTTTTGTGCAATAAAGGAAACATGCAGATTTCTCTCTAAAAACCCAGTGACACACAATTCCAAATGCAGTAATTGTCTTGTTTGTTTCCCTCATTTCAACAACAATTGATCAGTGTACTGATCAGTGCAAGGAGTGAACTACACATTTACATTAAAAAAACAAAAGGAGCGAACTACGTGGACAGAGTGAATCTGATGAAGCAACATGCAAAATGCGTAGTTAGCTCCTTTTGTTTTTTAATGTAATCCCTTAATAGACAGTGTCTCTCCTAGTATCCTGGTGTGTGCTTGAATACTTTTTTGACTTTCTGTTTCTGGTTCCATTTTAGTCTAGACTTGATACTGAGGGGAATTGCAAAAAGAAAATGCTAGTTTCTCCATCCTCACCATCCGTCACGTCAAACATTCAGCCTAAACGGCAAGGGAAAACAATAATTTAGCACTGATGCCCTTGTTAAATCTGAACTAATGAGCCAGTTGAAGCAAGGCCTCGAGTGGCTGGTAGTGATTTGTTTCAGAGTGAGCTACATGTACCTGGAGTGTGGGGAAAAATAGAGTAGATTCTCCCTCACAGCAGAGCAGTATTGATTGGAATGTAATAAGTTATTCAAAGCCATCGACAAGTGTAGCATTCCTCTCCATCAATTCACGTACATTATTTATCATTTCACCTCCTCACTATCATCAAAACTGCACAATGTGCCAGTGTGCAAGTGGTGTAGGAAATGTGAAATCACATTAGGTCTAGGTGCAGCCCAGAAATGGTAAACAAGGTAATATAGCTGCTATGTTTTGTCATTTTAATGTTGTTGTTTATTGCTTTGTAAAAGATGTGAACGTGTGGGTAATGCAATTCCTGATGCTCTACATGGACAAATACAGTAAATGCTCATGCATTAGTATAGGCTGACTTTAATAAGACTGGTTTGTTCAGTGTGCTGTCTCTTCCCATTCATAGTGTACTGCAAAAGCTTGCTTTTGTGCAGGAAAATTGATGTTGGCAGTTGGGAGTGAAGGTTCAGCTCCACCCAGCAGATTCCCTTCACAAAATGAAGTCACAACATACACATACCATCCATAAACTAACAAAACACTGACATCGCTGTTTGCAGGAATTACATTTTAGACACATTTAAAAGGTTAAAATATCTGTAATAACTTATTATTTGACCCCAGATAATTCAAACCAAGAGTTTAGCCAACCAAGGCTGTGTTTTTTCCCCTGTTTATGTAAAATAGAATTTTTTAGAGTTTAAAAGGAAAATACTGGTGAAAATTTGTTTTATACTTTCATACATAAGTAATTATACTTTGATTGTGTTAAAAGAAAGCTTTTGAAGTTGCTATCAAATCTAGATAACAATTGAGGAAAAATTTGGTCAAAATGATTTTGAGTTCAAACTTGCAGAACTCAGAAGATAGAAAGACTTGACAATAATTGCTGGAGATATAATGTCTCTGGATCAGTGGCGGCTGGTGACTCAAAAAATAATCAATATTCAATGCTAAATTATTGTTAAATTAAATGGTAATATGAAGCATAATACCTTCCTCTTTTAAACACGGTAGTGAATGAAACAGCCTGTGTCCACATCATCAAAACTTGATGATAACTTAGAAACATGAACACACATCTTGTCCTGCAGCTTGTTGAACGAGCCACAAAACTAACATTCACCGGGGAAAAGTGCACCGCTAATGTCAGTTAGCAGCTACATAGCTAATTAGCTGCTCAGCTGCAGCACATTAAACAGCAGGTAAACATCACAATGTAAAGTCTATGGGCCGAGCTGGAACTCACGGGCGGGGCCGGGGGGGAACACTACTGCACATATTAAGTGGGCTGCACAACGCGGAAGCAAACCCGGAAGCTAGAAACTTTTTTTGGCGTTTGCGCCAGGCGAGCAGTTTTTATTGGACTGAGTGGGCGCCATTTTTAGTCCGATATCCAGCTCTTATAATACGTTCATGATCTCGTTCTGCGGAGGACAGCAGGCACCCATCCTCCTCTGTCCCCTACTCTCCCCCACTGCCCCCCACCACCACTTCATGCAGACTGCTCTTTCTCCTCCTGCCCTGCAGGTGTTGCTGTTGAAGCATTTTAAACAGAATTTCAATAATGGATTTTTTCCAAAGAAGAGAGAAAATTTTTTTTTATAAATAATACTGAGATTTGATAATGGTTTATTTCAACCAAACATTCCTTTTTATATTTTGATCTCCCTCTTGCCTCTCAAAAAATAGAGGAGGAGCAACTTCCTCTGCCTCTATGGACCAGCCTCCACTGCCCTGGATTGTGCAGAAATAAAATTTGGAGGAAAAAAGATGGGTGTTTTTTTCCACATCAATACAACATACTATTAGTTTTTTTTATTATGAACTACTTTGATTAGTTGTTAAAAAGACAATCAATTGAAGAGGAATTATATTTACCTGATGTTGTATCAGATGGAAGGAAGAAGAACTTAAAATGTCTACAGACTAAAAAGACTTTCCTTCTCTCTCTCACTCATTCACACACACACACACACACACACAAACACACACACACACACTCATACTCATGGCCATTAGTCCTGCGAGAGGTCAAGGGGAGCCTAATTAAAAGAGGCAGTGGGATGTTAATACCTGCTCTGTGCTCCATTAGAAGGTTCAAACACTGCCCATGGAAATTAATTGTACTGTTCTCTCTCCTTCCACTTATCTCTTTAACTCCCTCGCTCTCTTGTACTTTTTTGCTCTCCTCTCCTTTTCTTTCTTTCCCTCTCCTTCACCCTCAGATCAGTGGTTTTAATAAATGCATTGGGTCATTCATGATAAATGTATGTCCCTCTATCTGTCTCCCATATAGACCAGCTTCGCAACAGCTACCAGGTGGGTAATGACCATTCGCTAAGGGTTATCTATGCCAATGGGATGGATACACACTATCAGACAGAGCCCCATATACTAGCAGGTAAGCCGCTTTGAGCACATTATCCTAAATGTATGAGCTTTCATGTTTGTTATTGTTGGATGATTTTATTTTGATTTACACTGTATGTGTAAAGCATTGAACAAAGGCTCTCTACATGGTGAATGCTTATGAGTTGAAAATTGCTCAATACACCATGTCCCAGATTTCCATGAAAATGGTTTTCAGTCAAGAGTTTTGGTGTCACATGCTGTTTTAAAGGCCTTTTTCCATGATGCCAACATGACCCTCTGCAGGTAAACACCATTTGATGGGCCTGTTTGTGGAAAGGATCATAGTGGGGTATCAGGGTCAGTGTCATTTTTTCAGTTGTTCTGTTCTGGTACAAGCTGCTGCCTGTCCAGCTCTGATGATACAGTGTTTTCAGCTCGCAGTTTGATTTGCACTGTATCAGAAAACATCAAAATAATAACAGAAAATATCAGATTTGAATGCCTTTGATCTCATCGCACAGTGAATTTACTGCAAATCATTTATACTTTACATTGTTGCTGATCAGAACCAAACCTGAATGTGTAAAAATCATCTTATAGAGACTTCAACTGTGCTAGTTATACTAACAGCGATCGCAACAATTGTGTCTGCTTATATTTGTGTCAAGATTTTGTTATCATTACATCGTAATATAGTGCTGACATTTCAGATTTACAAGCCTGCATTTGCAGCTGAACTACCAAACTGCATAACTTTCACAACAGTAAATACAGAAGTGATGTTCACAGTGATGGATTGCAGGTTGATTTTTGTATCAAGGTCCAAAACACACTGCATGCTTTCATAGCAATTAAAAGTATTAGAATTGTATTAAATGGGCAACATTAGAAGATTGAAACCACAGCATAATAAAAAGAATATTCCACAGCTTTGGGGAATTGTTTCATTGGTCAATTCAGCCATAGAAAGCCTCAGCGTATACTGTGCGAATTTTGAAACGGAAACATAAAATGTGTGCAGATAACAGTAAACAGTAAACCAATTACAGCACTTCCATAATTCGGCCCATCATCTTTCCACACTCATTCACAAACAAGCAGTGAGCATGCAGGGCTCTTTATAGCCCATGCAGTGAGACTAATGGCCTCTGTAAATGATCAAAATCCATGCTGTCATGTGTTAGATTCTATTTGAGCAACTAAATCTGCTGAAGTGTATTTACCTTGATAAAGAAATACATCAGTAACACTGTATTACAGTACTAGCATGATTAGGATGACCCGCCATCCACTTGCATCAAAAAGTGTGCATTTATTTACAGAGAGTGACTCAAAAGTATGTCATCAAATAAACTAAGCAGACAGCAGGCTCTACTCTAATATTTACACACACAGCAGATGTCATGCTGATGCTTAAGTGTACAGCACATATTTACTGCTTTAAAGATTGAACTTTGACTTGCATATTCTGTTTTAGATTTATTTTTCACTACTGTATTAAGTATTGTTGGTCTTCTCGTCTTTTTTGTACCTGAATCCAGGCGCTGCCAACCCAACTGTAGCCCGACGCAACATGACCCTGCCAGGAGAGAATGGCCAGAACCTGGTGGAGTGGAGGTTCAGGAAAGAACAGACACGAGGAAAAGTCATCGTCTTTGGAAGAAAGCTCAGGGTGAGTAGCTCTCCAGCTGAAGCTTCCCACAAGAAGAGAATGGAAAGCTTCGGTACTGAATACTGACCTTCAAGCAATTAGGTTATTTCTTCACTGAAAGAAGAAATAGGGTCAGACAGTCTTTAATTGAAAATTGGATCTGACTCCTTCCATGTGGTCCAATAAAGAGGATCCAGTTTTATTAATCAAATATTTATTGAAGAACAGCACACTATGGGAGGCCCTGAACTGAATTAATTGTACTTATTTCATAAATTATAAACATTTTCATATCTGAATATGTAAAACATTGTAATTATTTTTCCATCCATCCATTATCCATCATTGGGCTAGAGGTGGGATACACAGTTGAAGGGTCACCAGTCCATCACAGGACTAGCACACATTGTATAGACAAACACATACACACCCACAGATAGTTCAGAGTTTCAAATTCACCTGCATACAGAGGGGTGACAGCTGACCACTGGATATAAACCTAGCATTTTCTTTCTACAAGGCAACAATGCTCACAAACAAGAGTCATGTGACACCCTTCTGATCATTTTTCCCCCTCTGTGAGCAGCATGTTGTGGGCTAGAGTGTGTTTCTGTCTAGCATGGCATTGTGTCTGTTGTTCTTACAAGCTATTAGGAGAGGAGGAAGGGACAGTGATTTGTCTGCAGTGCTTGAATATTACATGAAGTGCTCTCTTACTAGCCCAGCCTAATGGGAGGAAAACAGTGTAGTTGTGTGGCCTCTGCAGGGTTTGATTCGCACAGTGGTGCCATTCTCAGCATGGGCCAATAAACCCTAATGAATATAACAGCATGTGTGGTCCACTAGCAGTAATGGGGAGTGTTGTATTGTGAGCTAGCAGTAATGAGTTGTAGGCACTGTAGATGTGATTTTGTAAATGCGTTCAAAGGTGAGCATAAATCCAGTATGTGTACTGTATGTGTCAGCTACATGTATGTGATTTGTGTGTGTGAGAATTTGTCTTCACCAACACAATGACAGTCCAGCTGTCTTGTAGCAGCAAGAAGATGCCAATTTAAACCATTAATGATGATGGGGTGATTGTAGGGATGGCTGAACAGCAGTCAACTTTAATCCAATTTTTCTCCTAAATGCTAATATTCTTACTGTTTTTATGTGGTGTGCTATTCCTTGTGCACAAGGTACCAGTTAATGGGAAACTGCATGTTTAAGCAGCTTGTTGGATGAAGTAATGAAAACATCAACTGTCACAGAATGTCAATGCTGGCAAGTTTTATGAGATGATAAATTGATCATGCAGGACAGCTGGTGATGGGATTTTTGTATTTGTTAATCAACTGCTGCTTCCACTGTTGTTTTTGTCACTAATGTATGGATGATAGACATACAGCGGATTCAGAGGATGTTCTTAGTCAAATCAGCATTTTTAGGAGCCCATTCTCTGCTCCACACAAGATGTTTATGTACAATTTCAAAATGTTGTAAGTGCATTATACCAACCAGGCTGATGGGTACCAGATCAAAGCAACTGACCTGTGTAACCCTTACTTACAGTTCATATTCTGACCCTTCACAGTATCCCAGTAATACATGCTGTGTGGTTGTGGGTAGCCCTGTGCTATTGTGTGACCAAACTCTGTGTGCAAAAAGTACACGTGCACATGCAGTGCACGTGTACTATTTGCGTGTGTAGGTAGGGGTCTGTGGCAAGTTTGTGTCCAGGGCCCATGGCCATGATAATCCGTCCATGGTTCTCATGTATGCTGCAGCTGCTGGCATCCCAGTGCTGCTGCTTATTTTGTGCAAACAATTAATATAGGATAATTAATCAACTTAAACTCTGCAGTTCTACTCCTCCTCTGCATATTTGAAAGTCCTCTTTTATGCTTTTAAGTATATACAATATTCTTAAATAAACAGACACAAAATTGTGTTTCGAAATTTGCTGTTTAGTGTTTGAAAAGAGCACAAGTTCTATCACAGTTTTGTCCAAATACTTAAATGTTTAATGAATGAAGGTAACCACGCAGTGCCAGCTGTGCGTAAAGTAAACCTGTTTTAAAATGTTTTCACAGACATCTTTAATGTGTTCACGGCATATAGGATGTATGCCTACTCTGTTTAGGAAGGAGCGTGCATGGCACAGGACCTCCAGTTGTCAGAGGCTATTTTACACACTGATTATATGGATACATGTCCTTGTGCAGAATGACTACTGAAAATATTTTGAGACTTGATTCTAAGTGGCATAACTGAAAACTCACTGTGATGATCCTCGTGACAGAAAAACAGACAGATCTGTCATTTCATAAAAGGTGCAGACAGATTTGATGGAGCTCAGGATGCATCCTGAGGACAGCCACATTACTTCAAATGATTTTACTGTTCAACTTGGAATCTGTGAGTAACAGCTTTCTTGTCTGATGTTTAGAAAATGCAGAACATTAATTACCGTAGATCCTGAACAATCCTATCACCATGTCAGAAGATTTAAATAATTAAATAATGAAGTTACCTCTGCTGTGCCATCTGTGTAAACTGATGTACAGTCCCTCTCTCAAATCAGAGACCAGTGTTTCCCCTAGGTTTACTGCTTTGGCCTGGCGGGAGCAGCGGCTGTGGAGGGGAGGGGGTCTGAGTAAAGGGTTGTGGGAGACTCTCTGTTTCTCTGTTTAGCGTTGTCAAGTCAGGCTAACCCATTTTTGCTAGCTTTGGGGCTAACCCCCTTCACTTTTCCAGCAGTTGGGGAAACCTCAGACATGACTTTTCTTGGTCTTGAGAAGCTGCAGCATTTATTAACTGACACACTGTAGCTTGTACTGTACATTTACTGCCAGATTGACGACTTACTGCTGACATTTTCCTCTGCTCCGCTCGCATTCATCGTCACTTTTCTGCCGCTCGCTCTCTCATTTCACCACTCACTCACTACGCACACATATTATGCACTGCCCTATTCCTTAAAAGGAGCTACGCTACGTTAACTCACGCTTTGGAACAGCACTGCTCAGTGGCTCCCAAATGCTATTGATTTCCGAATTAATGGATATTTGACGTTATTTTTGACATTAAAACATATTTTTTGGCCTGGTGGGGGTTCTCGCTGGCCTGGTGGCCCGCCAAGCCTGTACAATTATAGGGGAGACCATAGATGAAATACACACATCGCTCTTGCTGCTGTGTGGTGACGACAGCTGATTAATAAACATCGAAATATCCCACATTCCCACTACAAGTTGTTGTGGGAAACTCCCTCATCCAACAGAATGTATTTCTGAACTGTACTTCTGAACTCCGGGTCATTGGATTACACTCTTGGATCATATTGGTAAGAATCTTCCTCAAAAATTGTTATGATTCTCACGTCAATCTGCAGTAGATGAAAAAGCAAAACTTTACATAAATGAAAGGTGTTTTGTGATTTTGGAGACATCTCTGTGCGTGCGCCTCAGCCAACTGAAGCCGAATGAGCGTAATTGCCCTGCGTGTGTGATAAAAGGTGGTCTGAGCAGGTTTTTTCGCAGATACAATTTTATGCCAAAATGAGCACCAAAATTGCACTGTGCAGACTAATCTGCATAAATCTGTTTCTTCTGCCACGCTGGCGCAAGCACGCTTGGTTGGTGCCAGGAAATGACCAAACAAGCACTGATGCTAAAAAAAATAGACTTGCGCCTTAGAAAAATTGCATAAAGACTGCGTTTGGCTCAGCACTGGCCTTGTGCCTATAGGACAATACAGCCCTAAAAATCAGACTACTGTGAGTGAAAAACAGAATGTGTTGAAATTGGCTTGAGATTGGGTTAATGAGCACATGTATAAGTACAGTAAATATAGCTCAGAGGGCTTACAAAGTAATAGAATAAATAAAATAAACATTTTTACAATAGTGTTAGAAAAATGTATGTCCAGTCCAGGTTGGGGCATTTTGTGCAAACAAATGACTATCTGAGTTCTGTTTGGTGTTGCATTGAAATAAAAGTCACAATTTGCTTGGACCTACATGAAGACGACAGGCCCTGCCAATCTGCAAAATGATTTGTTTCCCCTGATATGGGGTGGCTCACACTCTGCATGGCTTTTGGCTGTTATCCCAATGGTCTTGTTTTTCATCCAGTTGGCTACTAGCCACCGTCCCAATATCCTCCTTCTGTGCCCCTTTATTCACCTTACTGCATTCAACTGGTGCTAATTTATAAATGAATGAGTGGCTGAATAAAAAGATGAGAAGAATGACTCTTGAACGTTGTCCAGCAAGACTCTCTCTTTAATGAAATTGGTCTGTAAAACAATTGATTGACTAATTCATAGTATTTCCCCTTGCTTCAATGATCTGTAAGGTTAGTTTAACTCCAGACCTGGGCTATCTGTCTTCGTGAATTGCAGTTTGAGCAAACAGCACGTCATTTAGAAAGCGATAAAGAGAGACTAGCTGGCTCTGAGATTCTACAGTGTTTTATGGGTCTTGGATCAGAAGTTTGTTTTAATTCACTGGCTGAGGCACAGATGTTGAAATGGACAGCAAGTTATTAACAAGAATTGAACACCTTGGCTTATTTATTGTTTTTGTGTGTGTTTAGTCAGGTGGCCAATCCTTCATGATGAAGCATTTTTGTTGGATGTTATTGTGGACCAATACTTTAAACGAAATAACAGAAAGAACAGACTGAGTGACATTTGAGCCCATATAGCCCCAGTCACTACGTGTCTTCATTTGTTTGTTTGTCAAAATGACCTAATATCCTCAAGCTATTACAAACAGTATGGCTGACATTCATCAGTCAGTTGACTAGTGTGTCTACATATGGTCATGAAATTTACTGAGCCTATTCATGCTCTGCAGAGTAGGAACCCTTTCCAATTTGGACGTCACAGGAATGTTTCTTCAGCACCACCACCAGGACAAAACTTACTACACAAGATACCTTGTCTCATCATCTAAGCACTCACAATAATAGTGTGTTGTTCAATCCATCCCACACTTTCACAATGTAGAGTGTCATCATATAGGAGTCTCTAACAGGGTTCATGACAAGACTGATGTTCAGAGCAGGGATTCAGAATAGCTGCATGCAATATTATCCCTTTTAGATCCTAAATTGATTGATCAGCCTAGGCATTGATTCTACAAGTCTCTGGAACTCTTCTGGAAGGATGAACACCATTCTTCCAAAAGATATTCCCTCATTTGGTGTTTTGATGATGACATGTCAGTCCAAAATCTCCCATTGGTTTTCAATTGGGTTGAGATCTGGTGACTGTGAAGGTCATAGCATATGATTCACATCATTTTCATACTCATCAAACCATTCAGTGACCCCTCATGCCCTGTGAATTGGGGCATTGTCATCCTGGAAGAAACCACTCCCATCAGGATAGAAAGGTTTCATCATAGGATAAAGCTGATCACTCACAACATCTTTGTAATGATTAGCAGTGATCCTTCCCTCTAAGGGGACAAGTGGACCCAAATCATGCCAGCAAAATGCATAACAGAGCCACCAGATCCCCTCACTGTAGGGGTCAAGCATTCAGACCTATACTGGTTTTTCCTTTAATTTGTCACCCCTCTGTATATGCTTTCTTTATTTATTTATTTTTTCTCCACCCTTCCAGGTGAATGGTAGGAACCTGCTGTCTGTGGATTATGATCGTTCACTGCGAACAGAGAAGATTTATGATGACCACAGGAAGTTCCTGCTGAAGATCATTTATGACACCCAAGGCCATCCAACACTCTGGGTTCCCAGCAGCAAACTACTGTCGGTTAACTTGACATACTCCAGGTGAGCCCTTCTTTACCGTGTATTTACTATTCTAGGATGTTCTCAGGGCAGTGGGGACACCAAGGTATTGTTTCTGGGACTTTGTAGGTTTTAACACCCTGATGAGGAGTTCTGCAATCTACACAGAAATTACATATGGTGTGTTCTTTAGGCGAATTATTTTCTAATTAAATGAAGAAATCATAATTTTTCCACCAGAAATGGGTTTCACATATGCTCTGTTAAGTATTGTGTATAATTTTTGTGAAACAAAAACCATACAGTGGTTGAGTGAGTTAGAGAGTAAATGAAGAGAGCGAGTAACGCTAGCAAGAACAAAGCACTGAATCAGATAAATAAAACATTATTTTCTGATTGTTTCACCGCGGTTATGTCCTAAGGCACAAATAAACACACTCACACCTCCACACAACCCTGCAGAAGGGGCTGCATTGCCGGATTTTGTGTGAATGCAGCCGACACGCATGTTTCATCCTGTCCGCTGTGGCCTCTCTGCTCTGCGTGTGTGTGTGGAGCTCAGACCTCCCCTCGGTTAAGCAGACAGAGAGCAGAGGAGAGAGACGTTTATATAGAGTCCCGACCTCACATCCTGCAAGCTGTTATTGGCTGAGGGCTACACACCCACTGCCCAAAGGTTGACACCCAGAAACATCCCGATCACAGCAAAATAATAAGAAAAATATAGCCATAATTGGCAATAATCAGGGTCCAAGCAGATTGCGAAAAATTGCAAAATTTGACATTTTTAGAGCAGAAGACCAGATGCAGATGACTTGAGAGATTAAAATGATGAAAGAATATTGACTCTAGGCCCAGCCATTTTCAAGATAATTGTGAAAATGAAGACTTATTATTACAGCGTCACGTTGAGGTCAGTGAGTGTCATTATATGTGCCTGAGTAGGGGGTGGAATTTGCAACCCATCTGCCAATTTTTGGTGCTTACGGTTTTTGCTGCACAAACACTTTTAGCAGAGAAAAATAATAATAAAAATACATTTTCATGGGGTCACAATAGGCAACTTTTGACTTAATATCACCTCAATAAGCACCTGAAAACATACCATACTTCCTACCTGGTTGCCTAGTAGAACTTTCCCACCCAGTGATTTGAATCCTGGGCCTTTGTTTCATAGTCAAAGGTCTAGGGTTCCATCCCCTGGACTATTGACTCATAGCTGAATACAGCGGAAGTCTATGGGACTTACTGCAGCTGAAGTTCAAATATTCACCAAAATTACCGATTTACAGATTAATAGCTGTAAGACTAATGACATGATTGTTATCAACAAAGAGGTGTCTTCTGATATTTTCATGAATTGTGCTTGGTGCCAGGTTGGATTCAAACCAGTGACCTTACAGTTATAAAGCATAAGCACTAGACGGTCAGGAAAACACAGATGCCACTGACAGTAGCTGACACTAAACATTTACTTAGTTCTGTATATGGTAAAGCACTGCATTAAAGTCAATAAGAGTGAATAACTTGGATGAATGAAGTGTGTGTGATGCATGCAAATTTATATTTGTTGTAATAAGCTATGCCCACTTTAATCAATCATTACTAAATTTTATGCATCGACGGAGTCATCGCCCTAGATTGTGCAAACCGAATATCATACGAATTCATGCAGCTGATTACAAGATATAAACTTCTCACATTTGTGGCTCCCTGTAGTGGCAGAATATCCTAGCATACGAATACATTCACCAAGTTTGGTTACAAAAGCTTAAGCCAATTTTGATTTATTTATTTATTTGATTTATGTAAAATTGAACTTATAGACACAAGTCTAAAAATGTGTCATTTTAAAACGGATTGACATACTGAAATTTCCTTGATAACTTTTGATCAGTGAAGTCCATAGATGATCCTAAGTTTCGGGACAAGTGGTCCAATGGTTTCTAAGGAGTTCTCGAAAACAGGTTTTTGAGAGAATTGAGAAAGTGACAAAATTTGACATTTTTAGAACAGAAGAATATTGGAGCAAAGATGCAGAGGAGTCCTAGGAGTTTATGTGCCTGAGTAGTGGGTGGAATTTGCAACTCACCTGCCAATTTTGGTGACTTTTGGTCTTACTGTTTTTGCTACATGAACAGTATTGGCGGAGAAAATAAGGAGGAAGAGGAAGAAGAATGACAACAAAAACTCCAGTAGCGAGCTTCACTGCTTGGAACCCTAATAATAAATTACAGACAGAGGGCAGCGTCTCTGTAGATATTGACACTGCCACACACTTCTAGTGGGTCATAAGTGATGATTGAGAGGGATTATTTTTGCATGAGTCTGCACATTGTATTTTTTTAGTAAAATCATGCTAATATGCTAATATGGGAACTCTGCAGATTTTACAAATCATCATGTGTTTCCAGGTGTTGGGGAGTACTACTGCATATGTTTAAAAGTTTTGTGGCTCAAGAGGAAGCTGTGTGAAATCCAATAAATTGCCTGTCGCTCAAAAACACATCTACTTGTAGTGCCATGGTTCTTCTTATGAGTCTTTCTGTGACCAGATATAAATCCTCCACATAGTCTTATATGTGTGTGTGTATCTTGTGTGTGTGTCCAGTACGGGACAGGTGACAGGCCTACAGAGAGGTCCGACCACAGAGAAATGGGAGTACGACAGTCAGGGGAGAATCATTTCTCGGGTTTTTGCTGACGGAAAGACATGGAGCTACACTTACCTGGATAAGGTACAGGATGACTCGTACAGACTTTTCACTATAAGAGCAAATGTATCTAGATATCATCATCATTGTATTCAGTACTTTTATCATTACTATCATCACTTTTCATGTATATTTAGAGTATATCATGAAGGATGAGACAAAAGGCCATACATGTCATACTCAAGGAGAACCAGATTCCACACGCACATTCTCACACACACACAACCATACACACTCTCTTTCTCAAGGAGGTACTGTGATAGAGATGCTGCTCAATTCTGCAGAGACAAGATGAAAAAAAGATAAATGGCATGCATATATGCACTAAAAAGCACAGACACTTGTGTGCTTTCTGTGTGTTCTCTGTTTCTTCCACACACAAAGCAAGGTTACTGTTTTCAGGATGAGGAAAGATAGAAGGGTGGGGGGAGGAAGGGAGGAGAGGAGAGGGCTTTTGATAGTTAAAAAGAAATGAAACACAGCTCCTTAGTCTCTTAAGGAGAAAGTGAGAGGAGGAAAGAGAGAGGAGACATACAACAGTTAAAACAAACAGACATGAAAAGAAATGTAACCCAGTTTTTTGTAGTAAAATATGTGTTTCTCCTCCCTTGCAAGAGCACTGTGATTGTAGCCAAACATATGTGACTTTGAGAGAAGGTCGGGTCATACCATTTCATTACATTTTAGTGGGAACAGGACTCACAGGTGAGGAGGTGGACACAGTTTAAAAGTCAAATCAGTAAGCTCTCTGTTTGCTTCATGTTTACAATAAAAAAAGGGAGCATGGCAAAGTAGCATCTGAGTTGAACCTGGCAGGTCCAGATCTGTAACAGAGTCAACCTGTGATCCCAAGAGCTAGAGAGAGACATATTTCACTATTTAAAATAGATGATGTTAAAATGGATGGCACTGGTACTGTCCTAAACCTTAACAAATGATAATTACAAAAATGCTGCACCACCACTATGCCTATGTTTATGGTTTGGTTAGGTTTATGCAACTAAAGTACCTGGTTAAGATTAGGTAAATATCTATATTGTTAAAAGAAACCAACATTAACTGTAAGTACAAGACGTAATGCAGACTGCATTCTCCAGTGTCAAATACTTTAAATGCTTAATATCTGCACCCCTCAGAGATTTTGTGGTGCTATATTAACATTCTGCTACTTCCACTTGTGCTTTCGACAGCCAACAATCATTATCTGCATTACCACAAGAAGTTGCTCGTCAGGAAAATGTAAACATAGGTCATTTTAAGGGTTGGAACAAATGACCAGTTGTTTTCAGTTTTCATGGAGCTAACATCTTGCGGCCATTAGAGAGACTGCATCTTAGCATCTTAAGAATCAGCTCATCATCCAGCTGTGGTGGATTCTACAAGATCATTAGCAATGACATATTTGTCCCATTAGTCAATGATACAGGTCCATTACAGCTTTAGATTACTTAAGGACACTTTGTACACAATTCTCTGAATGATAGAATAACATAGTAGAACAAATTCAATTAGTATGTAGATAAAGTAGATTAATGACATCACATTTGATTAATTTATAATAGACATTTTATTTATGCATAAGGTAGGCTTTTCAAGACATGCAAACTTTTTGTAGTGGCAGTGTTTTTATAAAAAGTCTGTATTGTGAGAGGGTATTTGTTATGGGGGCAAAAAAGGAAAACAGAGGAAACTATAAGGAAGCATTCCAAGAGAAATTGTTTTTTTTTTTTCCTGAGTGACAGTTTTGGGGAAAAAAATGGAAGCAAAACTCTAGTCAATAATGAATAAAACAGGAAAAACTG